>NC_139972.1:16929109-17172797 GCF_963993115.1 Abramis brama
TCAACAAGGATGCATTTATTTGATCAAAAATACAGTAAAACAGTAATATTGGGAAATATTATTACAATTTAAAATAACTTTTTTCTATTTGAATATATTTTAAACTGTAATGTATTCCTGTGATGCATAGCTAAATTTTCAGCATCATTTCTCCAGTCTTCTGTCACATGAACCTTTGAATGATTTGCTCAAGAAACATTTCTTATTGTTATTATCAATGTTGAAAACAGTTGTGCTTCTTATATTTTTGTGGAAATTGTGACATTTTTTTCATGATTCTTTGATAACAAGTACGTTCAAAAGAACAGCATTTATTTGAAGTAGAAATCTTTGGTAACATAAATGTCTTTACTGTAAATTTTTGATCAATTTAATGTATCCTTTCTGAGTAAAAGTATTAATTAAAGAAAAAATGCTACTCACTCCTATCATTTGAATGATAGTGTCACTTTTCATGTATTATTTTCCCACCTGTACAGGAAATCTGCCAGTCCGTTGAGACTGCATTGAGCAACCCGTGAGCCCAAATGTCTGTTTACGGCTGCAGATCTCTCAAGGTCCTCTTGTAGCCTCTATAAGGCAAAATGTAAGAAAATATGTTATTAAGTGAATTTTGAGTATTAAAAACCTCAATTTAGCTCTTGAAATATTTTGCTCAATGCTCGTACTACTTCAGCCAACCAAATAAAAGTGACTGACTATTTTCCTTAATACCCTTTATGACCACTAGGGTGCAATACAGAGCCTACAAAAACAATATACTGTAATGGAAACATGCTCACAATGGGAAGTGTTTATTTATGTCGATTCAAGCTAGGGGACTATTTTCTTGTTACACAGAGGTGAATGATTGCCATTCTTACGTTTTGTTCTAACAACAAACCCAGTGTCTAAAACTTGCTGCACATATTGCAGACTGAACAGTGGCGCATTATACACGAAATCAATACTAAGAAAATCGAGTTAAGGCAACATGTGATGCTCTTACTTCATATGTCAAGCACAATACCTTATTATATATAAAATGAGCATAAATGGTCCATGTGGCCTGTGCTGACCTGAATAACAGTGCGAGCCAGAGGTATCTGATACTCTTCTATGTTCACGGGTGTCCAGCCATTTCTTTTCCTCCTCCGCAGAACCTGAGACAGCTCATTGGTCACTTTCCCCCTGAAAACACAACATTTCAACACACTCATTACCAGCATCCTTGCTGTGAGAGGCCATATAGGGCACTAGGTGCATATTGCATCCATAAGGAAACAATCCCACTATTAAGCCATTCAGTGCGTTAAGTATTCGGCTAATGTCACTCTTTTCAGGATGGGCTAAAGGATTATCAATAAGACCAACCATTCATGTTGCTTAATGAGTGAAGGGAAAAATGTGTTGTCAAACTGAATTCTATTGTGTAGTGCTCAATGTAGACAGGAAAGCCGCGTTGACCTCTGAAATGCCGCACTCTAATTGACCGTGCAGGTTGAAACGACCAGCCATCTCTTTGAGTGGACAGGATGTGCCGTTGTTTGAGGTACGCAGAAAAGGCTAGAAGATAACTCTGGGGATGAGGTTTGAGAATTTCAGTTCTTACCCTGACTGAATTGAGGCAGTCGAGCTCCAGTTTTTCCACCGTCTCTGTCGGCAGCAGTGGGCCGAGCTGCGAGAGGTTAATGGGTGTTGTTATGGTGACTGTTCCAAGGACATCTCTGCAGCAACAACAGGAAGAGCAAATCACAAACTGAGTCTGGACTTCACTCATAAGGAAACATTGAATTATGAAGGAACAGGAATGGGAAGGTACAAGAGTGGGTTTCACCTCTCATATCAACCAGAAGCTATTTATAACAATCTGTTTTAGGTTTGCTGTAGTTTTATGTGGCTTGACAACTGGATAGAGTCAGTGCAAACTAGAAATGGTACATTATCGTTCAATTAAAAAGGTTGGGGTCAGTAAGATTTGATCATATTTTTGAGTCTCGTAAGGCCTGTTCACACCAAGGACATAACAATACAATCCAAAATATAACGGCACAGAGAAACAATATCATTGATATCACTTTCAGAAGGATTATTTCCAGTTAAAAACATTGACAGCCAATCAGAATCCATCCTGCATTAAAGAGCTTGAGCATTTAAAGCGGCAGAAGACATAGCTGTGCGCGTTCAGAATAAACAACAATATTGTGCGTTGGTGTGGACACTAATATAGTTATCGCTATAGTTATATTTATTGCTATCGTTTTTGGTATGAACGGGCCTTTATGCTCACCAAGGCTGCATTTATTTAATAAAAGAAAAACAGTAACAATTTAAAACCACTGTGTTCTATTTTAATATATTTTAAAAAGTTCATATATTTAATATATAAAAAAATATGTATTTCTGTGATGGTAAAGCTAAATTTAAAGCAGCAATTACTCAAGTCTTCAGTGTCACATGATCATTCAGAAATCAGAAATTATAATATGCTGATTTGCTTCTCAATAAACATTTCTTATTATCAATGTTGAAAGCAATTGTGCTGCTTAATGTTTTTGTAAAAAATAAAAAAAATAAAAAAACTTACTGACCCCAAACTTTTTACTGGTAGTGTTGTTCCTCTAAAAGAATATTTGTCTGTCAAAATCTATTCATCCTAAAGCCATTTCAACTCTCAACAGTAGATTTTCTGTTTTCGGTGAAACATACAAAAAGATATTTTGCATAATATCCTGGATGTTTCCTATACAATAAAAGTTAATGAGGATTGGGCCTCCAAAACATCAAGCTCCAAAACATGACAAAAACACCACAAAAATAATCCATATAACTAAATATGCTAAATTCAAAGTCTTCTAAAGTCATACGATAGGTATGTATGAGGAACAGCTTGAAGTCTGAGTTTGAAAAATCTTCAGTCATCAAATACCATTTGTACGCATGCATATTCAAACTCGCTGCATTTTGTCCAGTTGCAAGACACACAAGAACTGATGCTGTCACATTTGAATATGGCTTCAGAAGACTTCATATGGACCACTTTTATAGTACTTTTATAGAGCTTGACAACCCATGGTCACTGTTTGGTTTCATTTTATGAGAATTGACGTTTTGAATATTCATTCAAATCCCTTTAAGGAACTATCCCTTTGAGGACATTAACCTAGTCAAACTACTGTTTACCTATTGTAAATGTTGTAGAGCCAGTCTAGCATAGAGTATATGTCAATGATCTGCAGATCTCCATTGGTGATCGCCTGGAGACGACGGGTAACAGCCTGGTGGTAGCTGTGCGTGTACACTTGGAAGGAGTCGTATTCCACCGGATATACAGACACCACATTACGCCGAGCCGCCCCGAGGTCCTCCACCATACGGACTCTAAGCTTATCCAGATAGGCTGCTAGCTCGCCTCCCTGTGCTTCTTCATGCGGGGGTAAGTTTGCATCAGCTAACTCGACTACCGCCTCCCTCCAGCGTTTCTTGAACTCCCTCGGCCGTGGGCCTCCTGGAGCGGCTCGTTCGCTCTGAGCCCAGTCCCGATCGGCTTGCTCCTCCTGCTGAAGCACCTGGACCACTAGGCCCAAGTTGGGTCCGGCGGTGGGGCAACGCAGAGAATCCCTTACCACGTCCCACAACTCTTTCTGCAGGGCCTCGTACAGCAGCTCCACATCTTTGGCTTTGCGCCGACTGCTGTCTTTGCTGCTGGGGCTGGTGAAATCCTCAGTGCCCCCTGCCGTAGGAGATTCGGCCTCCCTACACTCCTGCTCCAGCTCCAGAATGTGAGTGTCAGCCAAAAACAAATCTCTTTTTGTCACCAACTGCAGGATCTCCAATACTGACAAAACAGAAAATAAGGTTACCCATTAGTCACATAGCAGAGACCGAATACTACATTTTTATTGTTTAGTCACCCTCATGTTGTTGACTAATAAATAAATAATCATAAATAAAAAAAACAAGAAAAGATTTTTCGATGTTGTGAATAAAAAAAAAAAAGATTGGTGTGTGTTTTACAAGAAAACACCATTCGTATTTGTCTTGAAAAACCTGGCTATATGAGGTAGCCTAATTTTCTGATTTCTAGAACTGGAAAAACTGAATGAATAAAATATAACTCCATGGACATTTTTATTATGAAAATATGTTGTTCTAAATAAGCCAAGCTCCAAAATATTTTACAGTGTAGAAATTGTCCTTATCCACTAAACCACGAAAAAGTGAAAAAAGTCATGGAGACTTGGAATAGGAGTGAACAATGAGGGCTGAGAATCACTGCTCTAAAACACCCAGAAGATAGTGAATATGGGAACATTCTCTTGGCCATCCAGTACAATTCTTCAGAATTCCCCCATTAGTAAATTTCATACCATTAAACCTAAAACATAAATGCAGTATATCTTCCAGATGGTCAAAATGATTGCCAGTGCACTCTGCTGGCTATAATTTATAATGATCTCACTTGTGTTTCTTATGTGCAGCAACACTTTTTTACATTCCAAAAAATGTCTTTGATGAAGCAGGCGGGCTCTCATTGAGGTCAGTGCTCACACCCATCCTTCATCATTTCCATTCCTTTCCTTTGGGATGAACACATTTACATGGTCTAACAAATTGGTCTGATTACTGGAGACAGGTTTTGGGAGGCTTCGAGAACAGCTTTTCATTAACCAGTCCATAGGAAAGTCTAGAGGTCAACAAGTTCACGTACTGAAAGGACTAGCAAAGCTGGTCACCAGCATATTGTGTTACAGATGCAAGTGACCAGCATGTAATGTTTCCAAGTTCTTAGCTTAACCAGACAAACTTCTATGGTATATACTTTATAATGATAATAATATAAAGAATAATAAAAATTATTAATAATCATTTTACTAAAATATTTATTAAAAAAAAAAGTATTTTATTTGAATTAACAATTATATATATATACACACACACAAACATACAGTAGTGGCCAAAAGTAATATTCGTTTTTACGCAGCACGTTTGAGCTTCTGCAAGAACCAATGAGGTTTGTTCTTGGGCGTCAAGCAGGTTTGGTTGAGCTTCTGTTTATGTTCGCTGATCAATGTTTGAATGTGAATTAAAGCCTAAATTCAATCTGTTCATCATATGAAGTGATTGTGGCTCTTCAGAATATTTGGACTAAACCGCTCAATCCGGATGGATTGGTTTTACGGTCTCTTTATGAACTTTTTTAAGCGTCAAATTGGTAGCTGCGTAGCTGTTAATGGAGGGACAGAAAGCTCTCAGATTTCATCAAAAGATCTTCATTTGTGTTCTGAAGATGATTGAAAGTCTTACGGGTTTGAACAACATTAGGGTGAGTATCTGATGACAGAATTTTCCTTTTTAGGTGAACTAACCCTTTAAGCTTGCTTACTGACAATTCTCAACACGCATCTATTGAGATGAAGATATGTCACAAATCAGCTGTGCAAATAATTGGCGCTGCTGTTGAATTCCTCAGAACATTGAACGGACAGTAAGGGGCCCTTTGCGGTGCTGAGTTGCCCATATATTTCCTGTGACTTCCTGACCTCTTCTTAGAGGGAAGGATGCGGGGGCGTTTGGTTGGCGCCTGACTCATCTGTCCCTATCCCTATCGAGGATGGACTGTCCAGTACTGCCATGACAGACCCCACACCCTTCTCAACCATCTCGGATAATAACAGTCCAAGTGTGCCAGTCCAATGGAAGGAGATCTAAATATAAAATACAATACCAAAAGGCTTATCGCCAACACAGACAGGGGATAAGATGGAAAAATGTATTTGCTGCCTGTTAAAAATTAGAGTCACTTCCTCTGCAACTCATCCAAGTGAAAAGTCCTCCACCCAAGGACGACATGTCACTGTATCATCTAAGTGACCTTTAGATAGGACTACTGTTCAAACCTAGGGGAAGTAAAAGCTGACCCTGTAAGCTTATATCTGAGAAGAAGTTGTGCAAAATTCAGAATTTAGAAACTGGCTCCCTTTTAATGCATGAATGAGAATTAAAAAAAACAACAAAAAAACAATTGGTCACATTACAGTACGTTGAATGGGAATTGAAATAACAGGAATTGAAATTTACTGAACTTCACTTCAAAGAAATTCAACAGGTTATGGCATTCCAGGTAATGAAGTGTTTTTCCACACTTGCTCATAAATCTGTTTGTAAGGCCCATAAAACCTTCAAACTCCAAGACTTTTGCAAGCATTTTAACTTTAAAACAAGGTTGTGTTTACAGTATATGTTATATAATAAAGAACTTATAAATACTTGCATATTTTAACTTACATCTTGTTTAAAAGTTTGGACAGAAATAAATGCTTTTTATTCAGCAAGGGCATATTAAATTGATCAAAACTGACATTAAAGAAATTTACATTTTTACAAAGTATTTCTATTTAAATAAATGCTGTTTTATATATATATATATATATATATATATATATATATATATATATATATATATATATATATATATATATATATATATATATTCATATACTGTATGACAGAACTGTATATATGTATTTGTTTTGAATGACAGACTTTTATATTGGACAAGCAATGGTCCAGATGTTAAAAGCCATGCAGTTTAAATGGTTTTATCCCACAGTTATTAAAATGCGGATCGATGCCAGTAACTGAGCTGAGCTGTGCAGAGAGGACAACACTAGTTCTTTGTTTCCAGAAAGTCTCATGCACTAAATTCATGGTGTGTAGAGCATACTTCACTTAAGCATGGACATGTCACCACCCTTCCTTAATGAAAACCACAGGGATTGAAGTGTTGCCTTTTAAGGGCACATATGGCACTATGCTACACAAATATACCTCCACCATGATTTCCAAGAGGAGGTAATGGTATTTACTTTTGGCCAGGGATTTTAAAGGGTGGGGACTGACAACCAACTCAACTGAATAGATCTGACTAAGCAAGATATCTGCTAACATTGCACCAACACACCTGCACAACCAACACCTCTCAGCAGGACCAATCAGCCGTTACAAGGAAAAGATTAGCCCGAGTTCTAGGAATGTAATGGAATATGATCTGTTCTTTGTCGTGCCACAGGTTCAGGACCATTTTCCATGAACCCTCCCTCTGTAAGGGTTTCAGAGTCAAAATTCTCCTGTCAAGCCGGAGAACGAGAAACCGAAGAACTTGAGGAATAGCAGCCCACTGAAATTCCCTTTCTCATTCATTCACTTCCCCCATTTAATGCTCAGCATGTGCAGAGTAGACATATTTTCCCCAGAAGTGAAATATTTAATAAGTGAAGGGCGATTGTATTTCCTGCCTCTGCCTTAGAAGCGCAGATGGGTCGAGTAATACTTGTTGGTCTCGTCCCCTGTGCCCAATCCTGTCCAGAAGGAATTTTCACATGCTAAAATCTTGTTTCAATGTCCAGCCCAGTGAGATGAAGTGGCAATCAAAGTGACAACTGGCCTCGCCTGCCACTGGAGACCTTAAGTCAGGACAGAACGGTCCCACTCCCTTCTTAATTAATTTAGACATGGCCAACGTCAACAGAGAAAACCTAAATTGAACCATTTGAAAAACCGAGTACTCCACCTTACACTAAGTGGAACCCTGCCCTCACTTAATGCTTGTTGGTTTATTTGACATGCATGGACAAATCTTCCTGCCAAGTGTTGGACAATAGCTGGATAAGGTGGAAGTGTTGGCTATTCCCTTTTACGAGTGACTCTGCCAGTTGGCATGCGGGAATATTTGCTATCATAAATTGGAGTTCAGTGATTCCATTCAGATACTGTTTCCATGGTGGCCATGACGGAATGGCTCTCAGCTGTAGTTATGGCTTATGGTTGGGGATTGCGGGTAGTAATTTGGTGAGGTCTGGAAATCATTCACTAGGATGAGGGGTAAACGCCCTTCTATATGGCTGCTTTATCAATTCAGTCAGATTTCATCTTATACTTTGCCAATCCCAAAGACAACTGAATGCGTTCAGTTCTGATAGATACCAGCCACCCGAACGCAACGAAGACCTTGCTGTCTGAACAGTGAGGTTTAGTTGCAACATGCTTTGTGTACCAAGAACAATTTCTTCATATTGTTATGACAAAACAAAATGGAAAAAATTGGAAAGCATTGTATTTTGTAAAAAGAAAGAACCTTTTTGTTAAGGAAACTTGCAGCATAACAATTTGAGCGAAATATTGCATTGACGTTTAAGTTTAATCTCAGAATTTAACATTTAGTATGTTCTTCCTTTGATTTAATATCCACATTTGGAGCAAAAATTCCAGATTTTCATTGTGGTTTCATTTTTTTTGGCACCCACTGAGTCTGTATGTAGCAAAAATCAAAGCCTAAATTCAATCGGTTCATCACATAATGCGATCATGTCTCTTCATTAAATTTTGGACTAAACCGCTCTATTTATATGGATTAGTTTTAAGATCTCTTTATGAACTTTTGAAGCATCAAAGTGGTAGTTGTGTAGCTGTCAATGAGAAAGCTCTCAGATTTCATCAAAAAGATCATCCGAAAAATGGTGTCAGTAGGAAATATCAGTTTACATTTCCAAACATTCCTTTTGCCATTAATTGTAATAATCAAGTGAGATTTTCGAATGCACAAGGAGTCTGACAACAGCCGGTGCTCCACACGGAGATCTGATCTCAAGCCTAAGACTTTTGCACAGTACTGTATATATATATATATATATATATATGTGACCCTGGATCACAAAACCAGTCACATGGGTACATTTTTTGAAATGTATGCATCATTTGAAAGCTGAATAATTAAGTTTTCCATTGGTGTATGGTTTGTTAGGACAGGACAATATTTGGCCAAGATACAACTATTTGAAAATCTGAAATCTGAGGGTGCAAAAAAATCGAAACATTGAGAAAATCGCCTTTAAAGTTGTCCATTTATGTTCGCAATTCATGCAGCATTCACTCACAAAAATAAATGTTTTATATATTAACGGTAGAAAATTTACAAAATATCTTCATGGAACATGATCTTTACTTAATATCCTAATGATTTTTGGCATAAAAGAAAAATCGATAATTTTGACCCATACAATGTATTGTTGGCTTTTGCCAGAAATATACCCGTGTGACTTATGACTGGTTTTGTGATCCAGGGTCACATATACAGATAGATAGATAATTGATATAATTATATTAATTATATTTTGAGCTATAGAATTTAAGATTGGTAAAGCAATGACACAGGAAGTAAAAGCATACAAAATATTTTGCCAACTCAAGTGAAATCTGATCTGGTTGACAGTTGACACACTCCATGAACAGGATTGACGTCCTGTTCTTCGCTCAATTTTCTGGCTTTTCTTACATGCACAGCAACCAAGGCATGCATGGCATTACACATTATTTGAAGCGTTACTTCCTTATTTAATGTTTCTTTTGATCCATATATATGTCATATATACAAATACGTCATTGTGAAGATGTTTGATAACATTATTAAAAAGGACTTGATTATCATTCCCTCAGGAATGTGCTGCCACTTGAGGACAGCTGCATGGATGAAGCAATGCTTTCTTTTGTCATAACACGTACGTCTGCAAAATAAATGGGAATTATTATTTAAGCTCATACAGAAGACCTTTCCTGGAATACTTAAGTAAGGATCACAAAAACAGATACCAAACAAAAAAATGGGTTTAGCATTGGAATTTTGTATATTTAATATGACATCCAATGAATGTGTAAACAAAAATGCTCTTCAACCAAATTACAGATGGATCGTAGTGTCTGGTGGTCTTCTCAGCTGATAGCTGAGAGTTACTAAACTAATAACTTGGAAACCCACATGACTGTTGCGAGAGTTCACAAGAAGGTTTCCCGTCAACATAATGTGGCTAAATACACAAATAAAAAGTGATTTTTTGCTGTGTCAGCTGGGACATGCAAAGCAGCAAGACACCCTTTCCCCCCTGCTGAAACAAAGCAAAGACATGACCAAACATGACACTATTGGGCACATTCAGTTCCTCTTTGCTCAGATTCCTCTTTTATCATGTTCCATGCTGCATTTACGCAAGGTAAAGAGGCTGATGGTTTCAGATTTGACAGCCCTCTAGCCCGTATGGTAGGAACGATTAGTTAAAAAAAAAAAGCCTTGATAATCAGCTAAATGCATGCCGCTCTGACAGTCATGTTCCCCGATTATCAATCTTTCTGCAAAATTTAGTTCCAACTCTAATCAAAAACATCTGAACTTGGTAATCAGAGTCTTGCTTCAAAATGACACACAATTGTGTAAGAGCATAGCTGAAATAAAATTATAGGTTGAGCACACAATGAACTCTGTTGACTGTTCAACAAATGCACCAGCAACCACTAACACATTATATATATGCTTGCAAAACAGTCCAGTCCTGTGACGTTAGCAATTCGCATTGCTAGGTTGAAGATATCCATTCTCATCCTTCACTACCATTCTTAAGGCTTTTTTTCTTCAACAAAGAGAGCTTGCAATTTGCTGCCAGTTTTGAACCTTATCTCTCATGGTCTTGCAGTGAAAAGCCTGAAACCTGAGCATGCAATCATGTGCAAATTCCTACGTAGCATGTTCCATGCTCATGCAGGTCAAGCTAAACAGCCACGTTCTGGTACAGTTGTGGTTAAAGGTTTGAGAACAAGCATTAAAGATAGTTAGATATTAGTTGTACATTCATAGTTTAAATGGTGAATTAATTAGCAAATAATGGCATGTTTAGCACTATCACAGTCTTTGATGACTGCCTGTAGATTTTCTTGAAGGGCAATATAATTATGCTTCATAAGAAATTAGAATAATCAGAAATACTATATTACATTGACACAAACAATTACAAAACAACTGTTATAAATAGCTAAACTGCTAAACATTTTATGTGTGTAAAATGAGAAACACATATAGAACAAAAACAGTTTTATAATGTATATTTCATTTGTAATGGACAGGTAAATCTGGTCCTTTTTTTGACGAATATGGGTCTGTTGCTGAATGCTGCTATACAAATGCACAGCTTCAGATTCACTAGTTGACTGTTTGTCCAAGTACCTGAAAGTGGCTCCCTGGGTTTGACCTCGGGCACCTCCTCAACTGGCTCTTCCTCGGGGCCCTGGGATGAGTGGTCCTGCATGGACTCCCTCTTCATCTTGCCCTTGCCCACCATCTTCAGGAAGGAGAGTCGACGACTGGTGGAGTCCGAATCAGCTTCTGAGCATAGGTCACCATTGGTCAAGCTCTCCTTGCGATCTTTACACCTCCCTGCCATTCTATAGGAAGAAGAAAGTTGATAAGGTTGATTAGTTACATTTTGATTGTGCAGACACTTTTATCAAAAGCACATTGCATCTAATTCAAGGTATACATTTTCATGTATTTCCTGGGAATCAACTCCATGACCACGGTGTTGCTAATCATGTTCTTCTGCTGTTTGAGACTCAGGAAAGCTTTATGAATTATGAAATGAATTGTTGCAATAGCACAAAAATAAATGGTCTTTCATAAACTAATAGTGTCGTTAGAAAACTATGGATTTAAAGGCATGTGTCTAGAACAGTGTGTCTATTCTACTAGTGGCAACAAATGGAACTACACAAACTATAATTGTTTACAAATGAGTTTCCCAAACACTCCTACCTCCCCCTTTGGCAATAAATCATCATATAAATCATTAATTAGTCCTAAACCGTTTATCACACTTCATTTCTTTATTTTGTGCAACAGTGCCCGTCCATTTTCAGCCATCTTGGTTCCAAAGGTTTTCTTTTTATTAATTCTTCCTATAGGGATTTTCAAAATGTCTTTGTTAAAGAATTTTAAGTTATTAACCAAATCAACTAGGTACAAACTGAATTATTTAAAGCAAAAAAGTATTTGAAAATCAGACAACAAGTCAAATATACAAGACTGTGTACTTAATGGGTTCAATGAGGGAAAGAACTACAATCCCATGATGCATTCCGAATGACATAATACCATTAAAATATAATATAGAATTATAGTATTACAATATAATACAGTATTGCTTTAAAGAAATAGATATAGTTACATATCTACACAATATATTAGATTTTTTTTGCAAAATATCACACATACACAAATATTTATATAGTTTGAGAGCATAGGGAGACTAACAATTACATCACTTGCAATGCTTCATGGGAGTGGGCGGGGTTTCTTTGCAGAATCATAAATAATAGTTTCTCACCAGGACTTAAAAAATAACTTATTAAAAAATGTTAAGATAAAGGCTTCAACAAAAGCATATATCACCAATGATTAACAAACTTGTGGCTCACAGTAGGTCTGTCTTTAATGGTTTAGAAGTTTATAAGTAAAAAAACAACCCGAATGTTGCACTCTAAAAATGCAACCGGAACCAAATGACATTCTTTTACGTTGATTATCGCATGTGCATTCTTCTGCTGAAGATTACACATACTGTGTTCCCTGCACTATTTATTCAACGGCACAGACTGAACTCTGCAGATGAAAATTGGCCCATGATTTACTCACCCTCAAGCCATTCTAAGTGTACATGACTTTCTTCTTTCAGACGAACACAATCAGAGTTATATTAAAAAAATAATATAACATTGCTCTTCCAAGCTTTATAATGGTAGTGAATGGAGGTTCTGATTTTGAAGTCCAAAAAAGTGCATCCATCCATCATAAAAGTAATCCATATGACTCTGGGGGTTAATAAAGGCCTTCTGAAGTGAAGCGATGCATTTGTGTAAGAAAAATATCCATATTTAAAACTTTATAAAATAAAATAACTAGCTTCCGAGTTCCGACAGACGGCCGTACACATTGATTTACGGCAAAAGAGTAACCTCTGACCTGACGCATGATGTATTGACAAATACAATTTTGAAAGATAAATGTCGGAGGATTTTGAAAAGGAAAAGGAGCTTGAAATTGTTGCCCAGCCCTATTTTTCTTACAAAAACGCATCACATCGCTTCAGAAGGACTTTTTTAACACCCTGGAGCTGTATGGATTACTTTTATGATGGATGGATGCACTTTTTAGGACTTCAAATTATTATAAAGCTTGGAAGAGCAATGATAATATTTAATATAAAACTGATTGTGTTCTTCTGAAAAAAGATACATATACACCTTGGCTTGAGGGTGAGTAAATCATAGGATAATTTTCATTTTTGGGTGAACTTCATTAAGAGGAATTGGAACCGGAACCGTTTAATTCTTTTCAATTCCCATCCCAACCCATCATACCGTAGCAAGCTCCCTTCTGAACTCCGTCTGCCCTTCTTCTTCCTCCCCAAGGGTGAGGCTGAACCTATAGAGCCCTGTGGGGAGGGGGTTTCCCTGCCCTTGCTCCTGGCAGACATGCGCAAGTTCTTGCCCAGTTTGCCCAGGGTCTTGAGGGGGGAGACCCCCTTCATGCGTTCCAGCGTGCCTTTGATGGAGCTTCCCTTCCCTGAGCCTCCACGTCGCACCTCATTAGCCTCATTTTCATCTTCCTCATCCTCAAACGGGTTTCTGTCCCGCGGCACACGCCCATCCAGGAGTGAGCCTCCGTTGCTTCTGGGCCAGTCCTCATCTGAACCAGGCTCCTCAAATGGATTGTGGTTAAGACTCATTTTTCTGAGAATGAACTCACTACGCGTAGTCTCCAAATCCACACTAAATCTGCCTCCCTTCAGCCGAGACGGGAGGTTCTTAAGGACTGGCATGGTTGCGCTTGGAGGATATATGCTGGAAGAGAGATAAAACAGTTATCTATCAGAATCCCCACTACCAGTATGAACTGTGTAAGCCATTACAGATGCCTCTACAAACAGGAAATTACTGCCACACAGGCCATTACACTGGCATTCATCCATCATGCTGCTATGAGCTTTCATTTTTTATGAAAAAGTTCCTTGGTTCTTGCCCGCGTACAGCCGAAATAAAATAGTAAAATGCACATAAAAATAGAGAGACTGGATCTTGTGAAACTGTAGATTTCAATAGGTAGCGTCTGATAATGTGGACACTGTGGTGACTTTAATTAATTTAAAAATACATATAATGGAAGATTTGTTCCTCTTCTTTGATAAGCATGTTGTTATGTTCTGAATTTAAATTCGTTTTGACACTTTCTTTGGGGGATATACAGTCAAAATGTCAATGTGATACAACTGAAAAAAACTGAAGAAAAGCCTAATTAACAATGAAATTATTGAAAAGAAAATCTTAACTAGTCTGGCTAAGTCTTAACTAACTTTTCTGCCAAATCAAAGCCATGTGATGCAACCAACATGCAGGAAACCCCCCCCATAAAAATAGGAAATGATGTCACAGAGAGGACCACTTCAAGGTGCAAGGTGACCTTGTGGTGCAACTCCCCAAATACATAGATTTTATGAATTAATCATTTCAATTATTTGTTAAAAATGCTTTTTATATTTGTATATTATTTATATATATAGTAATGATTAAGTCTGACACTCACATTCAAGGTTTAAATTTTTTTTTTTTTTTTACGGAGCCCCTCACATTAGGAATTTGTTCTCACAACTTATTAATTCATGGCCACGTTTTATTAATTCATTCCCTCATGATAATTACAATGTCGCCATGTTATACCGATGTGTCCCTGAAAAGATATGTTCTTTTCTTTATTTGTCATTGACCCATGTCCTGTTGAGCCCTTTTCATTTTACTGACGCTTTCGCAGTTTTAAATATCAACTCAGCAATATCCGCAATGCAAACAGCATTAAACAACACAGATAAGAGGGATCTGACAGTTTTATTTGAAAGATTACTTATTTTATGATGGCAGAATCTGAAACACACCCTCTGGTTAATCTTGAAGACAATTATTATGAGGACTTTTGATGTTGGGCCTGCCTATATCACAAGAATAATAAAATAACGACACATACAGCCCAGAGAACGAGAACAAACTTCTGGTTAGGACAACTCACCCAAAACTTTAACATCTGGCATTTTATATTACGCCATTACTCTGTGTTACGACTGAATATGTGAAATCTTATGTAAATAAACAAAAGGAGGCTTCAACTTGATGAACTTGAGTCTATTTCAAGAAAACATGTTTGCCTCTTTCAAAGGCTTCTTGGGTAGAATAGCCCACTTGGATATTTATGGCTGGTGACAAAAGGGGATAGGAACAGCGCTGAATCACATCCGGTTTGCTAATTTGTGTGCTTGTTGTGTATGTGTGTGCGCATATGATGGGGCCAATACTTTATGAATGATTAACTTTGGGTTAACGGTCGTCAACCTGGCTTCCTCTTTATAAAAACTACATACTGTGAACAAAAAAAGAAAAAAATATATGAAAACATGTTTCTGAGATCAAAGTCACATTCTATACAGTAGCTTGGAGACCAATTTCAGTGTGTAACAGCCAACAAGCCTTAAATTCCTAGAGAGGGTCTATTGTTTGTGGCTTCCTACCTCTTTTAAATAATTATGTCTGCATGATTTTTCCATATGGGTCACCTACCATTCAGGGCTTATTCTTTTATGATCATCCACATTGCAAGATGTGTGTAATACACTGAAAGTGTCTGACAAGGTTTCGAAGAATGTTTCAACTCTGTTTGTCCATGTGATAAAGTTCAGTGGGGATCCAAACCAATATTGGAAACCATTAACTTTCATTTTATGAGCAAAAACTATTTTCTTTTGAGTTTAACAGGAAAAAGAAAGTCATACAGGTTTGTAATGAGAAAATAATGACTGAATTTTAAATTTTTAACTTGGTTGTTGAATCACTAGTGAGATGTAATTATTAGACAAGAAGAACACTTATATAGCAAATGGAGTGAATGAGGAGGAGAACGCAAGTTACACAACTGCTTAACAACAATGTTCATCTATGCTTGAACCATAAGGAAATTAACAAGTTAAATTAATGAATTAATAAGACACAAAGCGACTGAAAAGTCTCACGGCTTCAGCGATCGAAGTTGCATTGCAGATCATCCTCTCTCAATATTTCCACTGAAATTCCAGCTCTAATTATAAACCTTACAGTGGAGCCAATAAGGAACGTCGGGTTAGATCATTGGGTGAGATATAAGAACCATACTACCGCTTTCCCAGACCAACTCCTCTTCCTGTCTCATACAGGTAGGGGACAAAAGGGACAGGCCCCCTGCATTACAGCCAATGGCAGTGACATTACGTAATAAGTTTACTGGATGAAGTCAAGGAGAAATCAGTCAGACGAGCTATATCAGTGTATCTATCCTGTTACATCTACAGTTAATAACCAGCAGTTGTGATTGCCACATTTGAGGTATTACAGGATGGCATATTAATGAAGTGATATAATGTCAGTATACCATTTTTTTACCTTAAAATGTACTGATAACAAGCATAATATTACAATATGGTTAGGTCACAGTTAGTCTCAGCCACAGACTTCACGCCCACGGACCGTTGGATGAACATCTGATGCATATGGTACACAAAATGGGAAAAACATGGGAGTTTCGAAGTTGTCATTTGATTGGTTGATTCTACAGGATGTCCGGGAGAAACGTGTGTCACGTTCTTTAACGGTCCACCTGGAAACAAAGCCGCCGCGATGCCAAACCCCCTCATGGAAGAAGAAAGCTATAGTTTTTTACAACTGTGACAATGAGCACTTTGAGGATTTTCAAAAGTATGTGAAGTTCAAGGGTCTGTTGTTGCAGTAGCCTAAACTTGCACAACATTCTTGAATTATTAATTTATTAGAAGCAGGCCGGTCAGTTATCGTAAGGACATCGACGTTACATTTCCACGCCCCTAAACATGACGCAAAACAAAACGTTACATGTCAGTCAAACGTCCTCTTGGGCGGTCCTTGGCCAATGATAGCTGTGATAGAGTCCAAACCTTGTGCCGTCAGTCTGAAGGTCTGGCTACATGAGACTAGGTAGCAGTTAACCAATTAACAGATTTTTACTGTAGCATATTTTCTCCTGAAAAAATGTATATTTTATTAGCATTAGCAATGATGGTTTTTCAGGAAAAACTATAATAGTTTTTGTACATTGTGTCCAAGATGGCTTCTGGAGGATGCAAAAATACCAAAATCGTGTTATATAAGGTGCATCAGCTAAGTCTCACTCTATCCGCACCATAATCCTCATCAACTGCACCTACTATTTCAAAATTATGCGGAACCACAGACTGCAGTGCCACTGAGGTTCAAAGTCTATCATCTTGTCTCTCAGAAGGGATGGGCAATGAGTTACACTGAAACGGAGGGAGGACTGGACTTAATATGTGACGGACAGAGGAACTGCTTCTGTTGTAGATTTGGTTTCAGGCTCTGGTTAAAGGAAAAGCACTGGAATGTTGGAGAGAGCCAAAGACAACCTCCATATGACTTTCCCCAAGGCTATTGCAAGCTTGTGATCTCAAACAGGTCCAGTGAAAGTACTGATTATACTGGTTAAATGTAAGAGGTATATTGCATTGATAGACAGACAGACAGACAGACAGACAGACAGACAGACAGATAGATAGATAGATAGATACATAGATAGATAAATAGATAGATAGATAGATAGATAGATAGATAGATAGATAGATAGATTTTTGTTTGCACGTCACTGAAGCCACAGATTCGACTCGAACACTTCGAGGATGGAAGTGTTGAAAAGGGTCCCTTACGCCATCATTCATCACCACTATATTAAAGATGAACTCAAAACAAGCAAAGCATTATATGGGTACCACAAGGTCAGATTACTTGTTTTGACGTAACCAGCACTGTCAAATCTTAGTCGACCATCTTGACATTGGAATATGCCCTGCTATAAAGGCTTGTGCTTTTCCAGTACATTATCTTTTACTTGTGAGTAAATCTTTAACTGTGCACCAGGAGAACAATGTTAGATGACCTTATAAGATTGCCTGTGAATGAGGATTCTTTTTTTAAAACAGGAAGGATAAATATTTTACTTAATAAGCAGGAAGGGAAAAGTTTTAAGTCAGCTAGTTTAGAAATCAGTCGTACTATTTTTTTACATGGTCATGTGACGAGTTTGCAAAAAAGACGTTTAAATGAGGATTAAACTGAAGGACAGAGAGGACAGTAGCTGCTGTGACACTATCGACATTCCATTCAGTTCAATTTCTCTCATAAGAGATGTAGAAATGTTTAGTTGCACTCAAAAAACTGACTTACAACCGAGTTTAAAAAAAATCAATAATGTATTTATTGGCGTTAAGCCTGATTTCCCTTTAATTATCCCTTTTAAGACATATTCAACATATTAATACAATATCCCAATATTTCATTCATTTAACAGTTCTATAACCAAATGCATAGATTTGAACAATAAAAACGCCAGCGTTATTGTAGGCTAGCATTGCAGCTGTAAATTCTTCAGAGTGGTTAACATGGTTACTAATAACACAAGGTCCAGTGAAGTTTAGCACTTTATAATAACAAAGGGGAAATTTAAAAAAACTTACGGAGTCCATGTCGGTCTGTCTTCATGTCAGAAACGAAAAGTAAAAATATTTAAATGAAATAATGTGACATCAATTCAAATCGAGGAACGTCCCACTTATGTGTGTCAACACCACCGTTCAGAGTAAATGACACGAGCTGCTCAGTCAGGAATTTTACTTTTAGTTTGTGGGCAGGTCTAAGAACTCCCCCCCCCCCACCCCCCCCCCCCCTCCCTCCCTCCCTTAAAATAAAAAATATTTTTAGAATGAAAAAATACATATATGAATAAAATTACATTTAATTAAAATAATAATAATAATAATAATAATAATAATACATTTTAAGGATATTTTAAGAACTTTAAAAAGGTGCCTACAGGTTCTCCAAAAGGATTTCACCAGTGTGCCACAAGTACCTTTTTTATTACAATCATCTAGTGTGGACACAAGGATAGTAATACCAGTAAATTTTGACCTTGCGGAAATTGGACCAGGTACACACACACACACACACACACACACACACACACACACACACACACACACACACACACACACACACACACACACACACACGTGTGATAGAATATACAGTTTGTGTGTGTGTGTGTGTGTGTGTGTGTGTGGTTGTTTTTAAATAGTTTGAAATAGTATTCATGTATTCAGGACATCCTTAATATAAAAAACAAAACAAAAAAACGGATGAACCGTAAATGGATATGTGGCTTATTTAATGGGTCACAGGCCATTAAAATTGACCTGTGACCTCACGTCTTATATTTTTGCCCCATTTTTAACATTTTTATATTTGACAAAACAATCAGGCAGCACATGTGCCAGAGGAAAGTCAGACAAATGCGTATAAATTTTGTCTGAACAATATAAATTGCTCTGGAGTGCGTCATGGGGGTACATTTCAACTGAACAAGACCTGCATAAAAGAAAGAAAGCATGTTGAAAGAGTGAGCTTCTCCAGACCCTTGTTTTCTTAAGTATTATGAAATCTGTGTTCTTCAACAATATGATAAACAGTACAGAAAAGCTTCTTCGCTGATGCATAAACAAAGGATTGCCATGATTGTCATGGCTCCCATGAGCCTCAGGGTCTTTCACAGAGGTCAAAAACCTGGCATGGCTATTTAACTCTAAATTTTTTTATTTTTTTTAAATCTGTGTTATAAACATACAAACAAAAGCACTGACCACTTGGGCTGAGCAAATGGGCTGCATGGGGGGGGGGGGGGGGGGGATAACAAGTTGTACATATTGTACATTCAAGGTTCAAGCATTTTATCCCCCTCTTTTCTTTTGCAGCTATAGCTTATCTTCCGGACACACTTTCCCATGTCCACCTTGACCTCCCAGATAATCAACTATAGGATTCATGCAATACCTTTTCGTTGAAACTGAACAAGAACAACACCTTCTTGTTCCTGTTGATTGTCGGGGCAAAAAGTGCATTAGGAAACCACAATTGGCGCCACATCTAAGAGCAGCACTGAATAAAGCGGGACTGTATAAAGAGAAGCTCCAAACTGGGGTGAATTCTTGGCTTGGGGTGCAGGAAATAGTACCGCATAACATTAACTTTGTCATTGTTGTGTGTGTTTGCTGGTGCATCCTTTGCTCCTGCTCTGCCTACGATGTTCACCTTGGCGATGTTTCAAATATTTCCCAACAGCCTAAGCTCTTCAAAAGGACAATCTGGCTTGCATTTTGTTCGACATGATTCAGTTTAGAAACATTTTATTTGTTTTTTCAGATTGATTCCTGTAAAATGGTTCTGGGATTTTTGGACTATGCTTATTCACGGAAATCACACTATTAAATATAAAAAAATCGACCCCCTTCCTGAAATATAAAGGCAGATATTTATTTGTCATGTATAAAGATTCATGTATACTGGTAAAAATGTAATTATTATAAATATGTGTAAAATATTATACGTAAAATATTTACTTTCTATTATTTATCTGTCATTATATTATATATTTTTGTCTATATTACGATGAAACTGATTTTTCCCAACCCAGTTATTTATTTATTTATTTGTTTGTTTAAATGATTAATATAAAATAGTATATTTTTTTATTATAATTCAATAATTTTATTATTTATTATAAAAGAGAAATACTTTTAATACATGGATGTTTTTACCCAGCATTAAGAGTACAATTAGACACATATTCTATTTATTTATTTATTTAAAAATAGTATCATTTTTATTTTAATAATTTTCATATACAACTATCTTTTTTTACCCAGTAATGAAGAGGTAGTTCACCACTGGCTTTCAATAAAAGTTGGCTGCCTATAAAATAGAAAGGTGAAAGAAAAATCTAAATCGGCGCTACCTGACTATAGAGAAAACAGAGGAAAAGGCTGTTGTCTTCCCTTTTGCCAAATAGGTATAGGAAAACTTCAACACCCATAATGCACTGGGGCATGTTGCCATCCATGGTCTGCTGTACGCTTTCCAGAGTCAAATATCTCCATGCTAAAGTAGGAAATACTTCTTAGCAAACTTTTTGTATTGTTCCCGAGTGCAAGAATTCAAAGAGTAAATGTTTAGCAGGAGTGAGTTACTTTCGGTTTCCAGTGAAGGATTCTGTCAGTTCTGCCCAACAACGTGAAGCAAATACTGACGCGTTGCTGCCATAGTGTTCCATTTTTACCATAATGTAGTTTAAAGAGTAGACATAGTACGATCAAATTTTCCATAACTGCTCTGTTAATAACCCTCTGTCGATCCGACTGTCCGTGGCCGGGATCACAAAAATGAGGAAGTATAACCTGTAGTTTTCGTGAAAAGTTTTCACGAGCTGTAAAACAATCCCAAAGTTAAAATCTACAAAACTTGTGTTTGATTAAATGAGGATCTCATTTGATTACACCCATTTTTAAAAGTACCTTTTCAAATATCTTTTCATTGCTGCTTGTCATTACAGTAAAGCACACCATTCTTGGTTTCTTTCCCAAAGTGGTGTGCTCACATCCCTGTTTGTCACCATTATTATGCAACCTCTTGCTGGCACCTGAGTGAAAGGTCAGCGGAGGATGGTCCAATCATAGCCCGCCTGCATCCTGCAGTGGTGCTCCTTATGAACCGCAGGAAAAGCCCTCTGGATCTGTGCTGAGAAAAGGGCTCTAGGTCATGCCACTAACACAGCAGCGAGCAATCAGGAGCAGCCTTACTGACACTCTCCAGTGTGGTGAATGCCAGCAGAGGAACAGGGGGTTATCCTTTATAGGGCCCGTTTTAGCTGGTAGCATCCTGATTCCGTTTCGCTGTAGTGTGGGCATCTGCAAGCGGGAATGGACTGGATGGACGTCACAAGTGTAACCTTTTACATTGAGGGGGGTCAGGTTAAAGCTAATTTAAGAGGTTTGTGAGGGAAAACGTCACTCAGCATGTGAGGAAGGCTTTGTCTTTCCCTGGGTTTTTATGGTTGTCGTCGTGTCATCGCTGTACGTGTGTTTTCTGTCATCTGCAATGTCTTGTTTACTCTTCTTGGTGCAGGTGTTGTTTTCACTCACTTGTACAGTATAAGACTAATTGTAGTATTCTACATATTATTACAAGTCGATTGTGTATTATATGAATTCACGATTCATTTTGACAAGAGAATGTGTATGTGACACTTTTTTTTTTTTAATGAAAATGCACAGAATATTCATTGCAACTAATTACCCAAATTGGCCATGGACAGCAGGTAAAAACATGTAAATAATACAGTGCAGTTACCATATAATTGTGTAAGTTATATCAAAACAATCGTCTTATCAGCTACAAAAAGAGAGGAGAAAATGTTTGTTTTGCTGTTGGTGTCAGAAGGTCGTGTCCAATCAAACTATATGGTAGTGGTTCCTTTTTGGTTCCTGTTTGACTCCAAGGACCCCCCTTTGTCCAAGACACTCTATGGCCCTCCTATCTAAGCTGATATGTACCTCTATTGCTTCTGATGTAATAAAAATAAATAAAATCAAATATATGATGTCAGTTTAATGTTTTACATCTTTATTTTTTAGTGTTTTCCAGCATTTGAATAAAGATGGTAATATAACTAAACTGAAATAATTTCAAAACTTATTTAGCCCCCCTGGAAGTTTGCTTAGGCCCCCTAGTGGGCCCCGGGGCCCTGGTTGAGAACCACTGCTCTATGGCACATTCATTTGTGAATTGGTAGAAGCTGTTCAAATAAGGCAGATGCCCTCGAAAAAAATAAAATAAATAATAAAATCCTTGAAAATGAACAACGAAAGGACAAATAAAATATAAGCCACAATTAAATAATGGTTCACTTGTTAATCAAGTCAAATTACACTTCTGTTGTTCTTTTTTTTTTTTTGTTGTCCTTTCCATGTTATGTAAATGCAAATCTTTTCGCACAACATTTTGCACATTATTGGGCTTATGCAGTTTGTGGTAATTTACACATTTTGATTTTTTTTTATACATTTTTTTTTTATATTTTTTTTTTAAGTTGGGTCGCCACCTGGTAATCAGTCAAATCTGACGTGAAACTAGTTGAAACCCAACTGATTACAATGACTAGATTTCTGGCCATTGTTTTGAGATGTGATATGCGCAGAAAGTGAATCAGTAACTGCCACATGCGAACACATGGTTTTGTAGCATCACAACACAGACCATGATAAACATATCAAGAAGTACTTGGTCATATTTCACAACTATAAAGATCAATAACGCTTTCCAGTTTTGTTTGAGTGCATTCATGCGAGACGTGTACAAAAAGTGTGGAGAGTGAAGTGTACTTGGCCTTAATGACATTAATGTTATATCACTGACATTGAGACCTACACAACATCCACTCGGCTCACCAAGACATCAGAATAACCTTCATTGCCCAGTGAAACAGCTGAAACCAATGACATCTAAACTACTACTACTACTGAAGTTGTAAACACTCCTGCACTTGTCATATGAGGAATTTTGTCAGAAACCCTGTCAAACCAGAAAAACGTTCCTCTTACCTTGTTTGGCAGTGAAGCGATGGTAAATCCCTGAAAGTCTCAGAGCAGGGACATCCCAGTGCCCCAGAGGTTTAGTATCTGTGTATGTATTTGTGTGACAGGATTAACTTAAGTGTCCAACTCGAGAGTAGCTAACTATACATGTGCTGTCGTCCGACTGAATGCACGTCTGAAGCCCGAGGATAGCTATGGTCACTTCCTGAGTTGTTTTGGAGCGCAAAAGACGATGCTTTTTCCTCAGGAAGCCGGCCATCCCCTTTCCTTTCCACCAGCTTGGAGCTTCCCCCACCACCTCTTGGGCCTCTGGGATCATGGGCACTATGACTCCACTAATTACTCTGGGAATCGTGGATGCATGCAGTACAGTATTTTTCTGTTTAATTCTTTACTGACTGGCATGGATACGTGTGCTTATGACCAACATGATTGGTCAGCACTGGTGCGTGGCGTGAGGGAAGTGGATCTGAATGAGTAGGAGTCCTCTGACAACTGCTCGGCTTTTGTCTGAAGCATGTTTGTTGATGCTTATCGTCCTCACAGGCCTAGCACATCTGAAGGTGTTTTCCCAACTGTGGGTTGAAATAAGCAGGGCAGACTTGCTGGGTTGCTGTGCCAGGGTCAATGAGTGCACCTGCATGTTCTCTGCGTGGGGTAGTTTGTTTGTTTTCTTACAGCGAGACTCGGCATTGTATTAGACCCACGGATCCATAGACACAGGGCTTTGATCACCACTGTGGTAATGAATGCTATTTATGTTGTTTACATCATGGGAACAAGCATGACTTTGCTGCTTGAAAGAATTCACACAGCTTTATCTAAAAAAACAACGTTTCTTTCCCCTTTGTTGACAGGCCTCACTGTTGACATGGTATGCTTCTGATATACCATGTGTTTTACATCCTCAAACAATACAAAATATTAACTTTGTACAGAGTTTAAACCCGTCATTCACGTTTTTCCATCTTTCACTAGGCCTAAGCATTTTTGCTGATTGACTGGTTGTTCATGAAAGCTGAATAAGAGCTTCTTCTGAATTTATAGTTATTCGTTATTCGATTATTAATCTTAAATGGAAAGTCATTCATGTTATACAATAACATCAATAGCTTGTGTAACCGAAATGGCTCAAAATAGATTCTTGATATGAACAGATTCAATGCTGCCCTCTGCTGTCACTCTCAATACACTTTTTGACAGGATAGCAGAACATCTTTTGTCAGATAGATCTATCCATATTTTTATCATAATTTATCCTGAATAAAAGGTTCAAGGAGCTAATACATGTTTCACAAACTCATACATCCACCATTATTTAAATTGGATTATATGTGTGAAATTAAAGGTAGAATATTAAAGTTGCAAAACCATAAAGCTACATGTAGGCATATTAAGTACTTTAGTAAACATAATAATAATGAACTGAACACATATAGTAGATTTATTATTATTTTATTTCACAAAGATTTAACAGGCTATATGAGCATGATTTATTCCTGCGTTTCTTAGCTTGAGTGTTTTAGTTTTAACAAAGGGATTCCAAAAGCAATAGCCCATAATTAATTGTATTATTATTTCTGTCCAATGTTTAAAATGAGATGTGCACTGGAATATGGATTTCAAAAACCCTTAATTGCAAGCAAATGAAAATGAAAACATGATACATAAAGAAACATGATAAGAGAAATTGCTGGCACTCTGTCACTGTACAAACAAACTAAACAAACTAAATACAGAGCTGGAAGAGAAAAATGTGAAAATTCCTTCAAAATGTGAAGAAAATTTGACCAGTTTGAGTAGTTAATATAGTAGCAGCAAACATATTAACAATACCTCATGGTTTTGTCACAAACCAGTCTTTATCCAAGTCCTTCATATCTACTGGGCTTAAGCATGAGCTGTCAGTTTTAATCAAGCATCATAAATTCATCAGTGATATTCAAGAGTTTTTCTGAAAAATAATTGAATCCTACAAAATCTAATTCACAGATATAAACAACACAACAGGGAATTACTGATTTGAAATCTAAAAAGCATCCTGACAAAAATCTTTGGTCCAATAGTGGAAAACTCATGAAATCATTATAATCTAAAAACCCAGATATTTCTTTAAAAACAGGGGTCAATATTTTTAAGGGAAAACTATTTAAAAAGGATATTATGTACTGTAAAAATTCTTCTTCTCAGGTAACCAAAAATGTTTTACATTAAAGGAGACATATCATGCTTTTAAATTGTTCCTTTTTACATATAAATCATACATTTGTAGTCTATATAAAGCGGAACTGCAATGCTTGGGTCCGAATTCCTCATTATTATAGCTCCACAGGCCCCTTTTCTATCCCTTTTCTGATGTGCGTCTGAGAGCAACTCGTTTTGGTGCGGTCTCTTTAAATACAATTGAGACACTTCATACCCCACCCACACTCGGTTCAACTCCACCCCGTTCGGCCATTTTTGTAGTTTGATAGCAGAGATACGATTATCTAGCGGCACAGAAACTTTTTATTCACACGTTATTAACAAAATGTCAACAACGGAAGACTTGTCCAGCCAGCCTTACATGTTCGAGCCAGAGTCGGAGCCGGAGCGAGATGAAAATGAAGACGACGAACCTGTAGAACAACGTCTTCATATGGATGTATCGCAATGGTGTGTACTGTATTTACACATGAAACTTTGGTCTTCCGACCTTTTACCACCGTGTCGATTTATTTTGATTAATATGTGCGAGGGAGAGAGAGCAAGACAGCGTCTAGTTTGGAGACGGTGAAGTCTTGTTTACACTTTCGCCTGGCTCTGAAGAGAGAGAGAGAGAGAGTGAGCGCGCGCGCGACCAGGGGCCTCATGTATAAAACTTTGCGTAGATTTCATCCTTAAAGTGTGCGTACGCACATAAGGCAGAATTTGCGTACGCATAAAAGTTTTCAGATTTATAAAACCGTCCGTACGCCAGAACCTGCGCAGAATTCACTTTATAAATCCCAGTCAGCGGAAGATTGTGCGCACATGCGTCTCCACCCTGAAATAACCATATATGGAGCTTACAACGCCTAGTTTTACTATGCATATCCTCATCTGCATATCATTTGCATATGATTATTCATCCACGTGATAACGTTTAACGGTACAAGACACATTACATTAATAAAAGTCATGTATTTGCCTATCCTTGTCTTGTTTTTGAATACATAAATCAAATAGTGTAAAATACATTTAATCTTTTCCACTGGCCGAATAGTATTTTTAATTGATTTATATTTTTAATGGAAACAGATAGGCCTTGGGCATTATTTGCACGAAACTATTTTCTCAGACAATCTGGTATTATCATGATAAGCAATTATCTCTGTGGTTAAAACATTTAAACACAGCACGCTACAGGAAACGTGTTCAAAAACATCGCATCCACAACAAATATTTCTATTGATTGAATTTGAATATAAAAAATGTTGTAACTTCTCAGTAATGATTTCATGTTTAAGTGTTCTCTATTAATTTGAATGGCATATTTAATCTAAATGTTTATATCATAAGTAAAACATAGTTTATATCAGAAGTATTTTATTTATTTAAACTGTTATTTGCATCAGTTTCACTAAACGGCCCAACGCGCTCGCTGGCGCGGACATTTAAGAAGGGATGGATATTTGCTTCAAGTGACAGGTTGGTGAGCGAAATTATATTTGTATTATCTTGTATTTCTTTAGATTTTCTGTCTAAAAGTGATCTTCTGCAAGACACCAGTGCAGAGCTATAATGAAATAGAGTCCAAATTTTATTAAAATCAATGAATCCATCAAACTCCATCATAATCATATCATAATGATAATTCGGGTTGATGCAATTTGATTTATTGGGTGATGTAATAGGATAATTTAGAAGTTTTTCATTTTAAATAGTTATTGCTATTTGGGCCAGTTGGTGTCGCCAAAACACATACTCTTCTAAAAGAGTGCGTACGCACGGTCAAGAGCATCCTTACGGTGCGCACTTATCTACGCCTAGTTTATTTTTTATAAATCCCGATATGTGCGTGGAAAAATGCGTACGCATATTTCTATGCCCATTTTGTGCGTACGCAACGTTTATACATCAGGCCCCAGGTCTCTCTCTCTGCTCGTTCTTTCAGTTAAACATGCGCCCTGTCACGCGCGGCAGTTCATCTACATTAGACGGCGTAATGAAGCGTGTGGGTTACTACATCCAACAACCGAACATTTTAACTTACCCTCTCGTAACTTCTGCATCCTTTAGCTTGGACTACAAAATTGCAGCGAGAAATAAAAATGGCGGATTGCTCGAAGTGTTGGGCCGGAAGTCAATGTCCTTATTTGGCAGTTCCGCTGCAAATACTGTGACGTAATAGTTCAAAAAACGTCATAGATAACAGAAAAATCAGAACAGGTTGAAAAATATGACCAAAACAGAATATAAAGAGATCAACGAAGCACCTGAAGAGAATAATTTCATATTTTCTGTACTTCTAAACACTCCAAATATACAACAAAATGCATTTAAGGGCTAAAAAAGTGCATTTGGCATGATATGTCCCCTTTAAAGTCAAATAAATGGTTTAATATTACAGAATAACACTGACTTTATTGGGTTATAACAATGAATGTAATTCTAAGGGATCTGGTAGAAATAGTTAAATTAACAAATAGGCTACATGTTAACTGGGAAGTACATCTGTTATAACAAACAAGTCTCATTTTTCACTGTTAAAAAATGTCAAAATAATGATGACAACTTTTAAAGGGTCCATGCTGTGGTCAGTCACTCAGTTTTTTACTCCGAGTTTTTTTTTTTTTACATAAATATTTTTATAGGTTTTGTGTTGTTTTGTTACTATACAAACTGAAGTCAGCAACCTGTCTATATTTTACAGAAGTGCTGCTGATGCCTTGCTATTGAGCAGTTTTGAGACAGGAGACTGACCAGCCGTAGATGTGTAGGTGCTCAGAGTCTCTCAGTGTCAGAAGAGCCCCGGCGGTCGGGGAAGACGTGAAGCTGGGGATGTTCAATGCCATTGTTGTGGAGATCTTCTTGTTTCTGCAAACCGTGAAGTTTATTCACCAATTCTGTGATAAAAACCTGATGAAGATGAGGAGGAAAAGCACATCATAGAAGAATCTTTATAACGAAAGACATGATGGAATGTGTCAACAGAGTAGTAACTGAAAGAAAACAAGCGACTTGTCAACCATATAGGACCTGGGGCCAGTTGAGACGTTGACCAAGTTAAGACGGTGTCTTAAAGGGATACTCCACTTTTTTTGGAAATGGGCTCATTTTACAACTCCCCCAGAGTTAAACAGTTGAGTTTTACCATTTTCGAATCCATTCAGCCGTAATAATCAAGAAACTTTGCTGCCGTACCATGAGTCCAGCAGGCGTAATGATATGACGCAGCGCCTGAAAATAGTCCCCAGCTCGGTAGACTATTAGGTTGACTATTTTCAGGCGCTGCGTCATATCATTACGCCTGCTGGACTCATGGTACGGCAGCAAAGTTTCTTGATTATTACGCAGGAATGAGAGTATAGTTCCTAGGCATATCAGCCTATAAAATCGCAACTTTTCATTTTCCGTCTGTTTTAGTACATGATGTAACTACAGAAGAGTCAAGTTTTAAATAGGAAAAATATCGAAACTCTTTGGTCATTTTTTTGAGAGAGATGCTAATGGTCATGTCCGATTCAATGATCTATGCTAAGCTATGCTAAAAGTGGTACCGCCAGACCCGGAGATCGGCTGAATGGATTCGAAAACGGCAAAACTCAAATGTTTAACTCTGGGGGAGTTGTAAAATGAGCCCATTTCCAAAAAAAACGACTAGCAATAAATTAGGCCTAAATCAGACCAATCTACCCTATTATGTAACAGATTTTAAAAAGTTATGACCAGTCTTGAAGAAAACAATTAGATGACTAACTTGTAAGACTGTAGTCTAAGAAGTTTATGCAACCGGCCTCTGGGCTTCGATCTTCGTAATTCACTTAATACATCTGAGATGATTTGACAGATGCCAGATCTTCTAATCGTGATCATTGATCTCTGGATAATTTGGCTCTTCAAGCGAATTTGCAGATTTGATTAAAATATCTGGATGAAGTTGATATTACTAAGTGTGCATGTGATCAGCAATGCAAGCGATTGGCTGGCATCAACACAGTAACATATAATTTAAAAAAGGTAACAGCCAAAAAGGCAAAATTACATAAAATTTTAAATCGATAAATGAAATGTGTCAATGTTTCTTATACCCAATTATTTCCATTTTTCACAAGTTCCTCTAGTATTTGTAGAGGCTTTACACTTTTTTTCAGTAGCCTTTTGTAATTAACAATTCATTTCATTTTACAGATGAAGCAGATAAAGCTTATAAAGTCAATAAAATATTTCTAATGGCATCTGCATCTCCTGCACTTCATCAAGCCACCCGTATAATAACTGTCAGCATTCAAATTTATGCATGGTTCAAACTAACTGTACGTAATGTGTCTAAGGATCCAATAAAATTATGAGATAATTATTCCCTCACAAATAAATCTCTCAATGAGAAAAGTTGGACATTATAATTAGACTTCACAACATTATTATTAGTTTCTAATTAATTTTAAAATTATTATTAATTTATACTATAATTAGTATATAAAAACATATTTCCATTTTTATTTTTAATTATTAATGTCCCTGGTTAAATAGGGTGCTCTTGTAAGAAAGTAGCAATGGCTGGGACAGGCAGTCAAAACTTGTGTATGTGAAATAACTTCACATACACACGGCTTACGGACATTTTTGCTATGAGCAAACTTTACAATGACATTCGAAGAACCTAACAAAACCTAAATCGTCAACATGTCAAATCCAAATAACTGAGTAATCCATGTACGAAGAACGGCCCCAGAAAAGCTTTTAAAAGTCTTGACTTGTCAATATCAACTTTGACAATAGGGGGGAGCAGAGGACGATGTCTTAGTTGCAGTGCAGAAGTGAAGGTTTGGCTGCTTAGCATTATGCTAGTTAGTCCCTGCTAGTAGTTGTTGTCACTACATCATTTACTATAATGCAAATATTAGAGCCAGATTTTTTTTTATTTCTTCACATTATTTCATTTAATCAAAACAAGTGTTATCCCATAACACAAAACATGAGAGTTTTGTCTATTCATCAACACTGTCAAGTCACTATTTCCTAGAGTGTGACAGTGATTCACCATTATGTCAAACACTGCAGGGGGTTATTTTGTTCCAAAAAATAAAACTATGTGCAAAAAAAGGACAGGACAGCTTTGTTTAAAAAGGAGAGATCATGTTTAATTTAAATTGTGTGATAGAATGAAAATAGCTTACTTCTGTGTTGTTACTGCAGGTGTGAAGGATGTCCTGCAAGAAATAGAAATCAAGAGATTTGATAAAAAGCCTGACACAGATCTCTTCCCTGCTGAAAATGGATTTCCATCCTAGTCCAGGATGGTTTATGCTGTTTGATTCTGCTCTTGCTGCTGGTATATGAGCTGAATGACCAAAAAGATCCAGCTGGTTTAAGGAATATATTAATGTTGTCCCAAAACACTATGGCTTTCAATCTTATGTTGAACAGAAAATGAGAAGAAAAACAAAAAGGTGAAAGAATTTGCATAATAAGTTCATATGATTTCCTTTTGGGTGAACTGTTCCTTTAATGCTAGTTAAAATAGCCTACACCACATACATATGACAAGCAACTCTGATTGTTTCTTCATCAGTATTTTCAGAGAGCAGATACCTTAAGCTTCTCTATCCTTTCTTCATCACTCTGTAGATCTAGTATCTCGTCAATGTTCACTTCCTCTGGCATGTCCTCTTCCTGTGAGGAGAGAAAGAGTCACATTTAAGGCCTGGTTCACATTAACATGAATGTGTTCGACAAGACAATCTGGTCTTAAATTCGCATTCAATTTGTCTATTCGAACCAATGTCCAACAAATGTCAGACAGGCTGAATGAAAATAAAATTCCACTCTCTGACAGTAGTGGCACTTATGGAAATGATGAAATACCCCGGTTACTCTAGTACACAAAGTGCTGTGCAATGTTCCATTTCTGACACCCGTCTAGGGTGACCACTTCATTTGCTCTGCGACTGCACCTTTGAAATGTTTATCTCACCAAATGTATTGCACCAAAAATTTGTCTTTGTGTGAACAGGCCTTTAATTTTCTGTAGTTTACATCGATCCTGAATCAAGCAGGCTTCATCTATGGACAAGTCACTCTTTTCATTCACATTTTTAGTTCTCGCTATTTATCTGCTTGTTAAAACTATTATCTACCACACTGATTCTACTACACTAGAAAATGATTTTTCAACGCTGTAAATAAAACAAATATTGTTGGAGTATGTTTTACAGGAAAATACTATTTCAGTTTCAATTCAATGGTTTACTTGTCGTTTCTTGTAATTATTTGTGAAATTTACTAGCAAATTCTTGAGTGAAAACACTATGGAAGCTTGTTTCCGTCACAGAGTGAAAAATAAAAAAGGTAATTGCGACTTTTTAAATCTCACAATTCTGACTTTTTTTCTCACAATTGCGAGTTTACATCTCAATTCTTACTTTTTATCTCAGAATTACGTGATATAAAGTCGCAATTGCAGGTTATAAAGTCAGAATTGCGTGATATAAAGTCGCAATTGTGTGTTATTAAGTCAGAATTATGAGATATAAACTCGCAATTGCGAGAAATATACTTGAAATTCAGACTTTTTTTCTCAGAATTGCATGTTTATATCTCGCAATTCTGACTTTATAATACACAATTGGGAGATATAAAGTCAGAATTGCATGATATAAAGTCGCAATTGCGTGTTATAAAGTCAGAATTGTGAGATATAAACTATTCTGAGGTAAAAAAAAAAAGACCGTATTTTTCCCCCGTTAGAATTGGACTTTATATCTCACAATTGTGAGTTTATATCTCACAGTTCTGAGAAAAGATGTCAGAATTGTGAGATATAAACTCGCAATTATGTGTTATAAAGTCAGAATTGCGTGATATAAAGTCACAATTGCGAGAAAAAAAGTCAGAATTCTGACTTTATAAGACACAATTGCGACTTTATTTCACGCAATTCTGACTTTATATCTTGCAATTCTGACTTTATATCTCGCAATTCTGAGAAATACAGTCTCACAGAATTGTGAGATAAAAAGTCGCAATTATCTTTTAAAATGTTTTATTCTGTGGTGGAAACAAGCTTCCATAAACACCATTTATTTCATTGTATTTAAAAATAATTATGAAAATTATGCTAAAATGGGAATGCATCTTTAATGTATAAATGAATAAATAGTGTGAACAGAGCATTTACATTTAAACCTTATCCAAGGCTAAATAAAAGTAACTCACAATTGTGACCTGCTCTTGTAAAAGAAACAATTGCATTAGATGTGCACTTTCAGATGCACTTGACAGCCCACCACATAAATCAATGAATCCCTTGCTAAGCCATCCCTAAACATTAGAAGTCATACTAAATGAGTACTGTGATGAAATCAGAGGGTGGCATTGGCATAGCATGCAGGTTCACACAGACAATCATTAGGTCTTATAGAGCAAAAAATCAAAGTATAGTCTCATCTCCCATTCTACTCAGCAGCTGTCAATCTAGGCCAGACAGCTGTCTCTTAGCAGCACTAATCTATTGTGTGGGAATAAACAAGTCTACTCCAGCCTCAACTACTCATTCACAATACTCGGGGTCAAAGTTCTTGCATTGAGAGATATAATTCATATCTAATGGCTGAATTTCTGCATTGACTTTAAAACGTTCACTGCGGTGGAAAAATAGTTTTCTCTAATAGGAAATGGGCTAGCTGATATAATGCAATCTTTATGTTTTTATGGTGTGTACCTTTATGTTTCGAGAATGATTTAATCTTCACTTCCCTTTTTTTGTGGCTTGGCAATACAAAATAGGCCAAGGGCAATTTTCAGATACTTCCAGTAAATCATTTACCAATACCAAACCAGCTTGAAACCTGCCACCCACCAAATGAAGGAAACAGGAAAAAGGCGGTGATTTGATGCAAATTCACAAACAAAATAATAATTTGGCATGTTTGTGAGAGAAATAGGAATGTCTGGTTAATGTACGAAACGTTTAGACGCATTTTAGCATTGTGAACTGGATCAAAGGATTCATTGAAAAGATCAGAATTTCAGTCATATGGATCACTTTTATGATACGTGTTTAGTGCTTTTGGATAATTTTTTGAGAAAATCATGCAGGTTTTGAAGAGACATGAGGGTGAATAAATTGAGAATATTAAAAAAACTGAGATAAATTCAAAGTAAAGCGACATGGTGTGACCAAAGCTAAATTACAATAGTATGTGGTGGGATTCAGTCTAAATTTACCATCTTAACAACAGCAAGGATGGCAACTATATGTTTCTTCTATTACCAAAGCTCCAAATTACCATCAGTATAGTGTACTGTACACCCACACAACAGGTTAAGAGCTGGTCATGCAAGCCAGTGCTTTTCCTGATAAGATTACGGATAAATACAGGGAACAGGGTTGGTGTGGGTGAAAATCCTGAAACTAACACCACTGTCGAAAGGTCAATCAGATCCAAGCTGAAAGCCCTACCAGGGCATCAGTGACCTTTCTTTTAACTCCAAATGCCACTGAAATGCTGTGAAACAAACATAACCCCTCGCACGATGAACGTTCAGAGCAATCCTCCAGTCATTTAAAGTTTGTGCCTTTGCTTTCAATTCGTTCCTAAGCAGAGATGCAGAATTGAAAATGGGAAATTAGTGTTGCAAATATTATTTAGACTCAAAATTTATGAAAAAACTACACAATTTAGTTGTTAAACTATAAAATGCTGTTAAAAATGCATTTTTTAATCAATGATTTTGAGTACTTAATTGTGTAAATATTCTGTTTTTATTCTCATTAGTCATACATCCTGTGGCGTCACTACATTTTGGCTTGTCTCTGTAGTAATTCCCCCAAAAAACAAAACATTTCCTCTTGATAAAACAGAGTTCTTTCACCTTTTACTGCAAACATGAGTGCTGAGTCAATCACTCCAACTGGTTTAGCATCACCCGATCCCCCTGGGCCGTGATTCAGCCTCTATTATTTCCAGGCCAGTAGCTAATGGGTAAGAGTTTTTTTTCTTCCTGCTGTCTTTGAGATGGGCTGTTTTTTTTCTTCTTCTGAGTTTCCATGCCTTATTAACAGCTGTGACCCTAATTCAAATGCCCATCTCCTGTGTATTTGAGCAAGTATTTATATTTATGATGTAAGAATGTAAGAACTAAGAATGTGACTAAATCAATATTTAGTCAACATTTAGAAAAGAATGTACCCAGTCCATTTTTAACAACTAGTCTGACAAGTGAGGCAAGTATTTTTGAGGCAAGATGCATCACTGGTGTTTGGTTTGCTAAGGCAAGCATGATCATTATTATTTCTCAATCATAGAGCTAGGGATTTTGAACAAACCCATAATAACCACATATATTACACTTCCACATGTATCTTGTCCTGCAATCATTCTGTTTAGTGCTACAAATTTGTCCATACAATGAAAGTCAACAGGGTATGGTGTTATTTTGGACCCGACTGACTGTTTTTGTGTGGACAAAAACAGTTGATTCTTCAGAATATCTTCTTTTTTGTTTGAGATGTAAGAAATTCATAAAGGTCTGGAGCAACACGAGAGTGAGTAAATGATAGCAGAATTTCCATTTTTGGGTGAACTATCCGATAAATTAAAGGAAGGAACCAAGCCATATATAGAGACCATAGTATAGTGACTTGCAAGTGAGCTCTTTTAACTTAGTCCACTAAGCCAATAACTGGCAACCACCCAGAACTTCCTAGCAACATGCCAAAAAAACTCTCTGAGAAGTGGTTCTCAAATAGGATGATTGAAAATTATTTAAAATAAGACAAAACAACTGAAAATCAAGGTCATCATTTTCCCCTTTATCCTTAAAGAACCAGGATTCCCACTGACTCTATGAGAAAGCCTATAATTTTAAAAGTGAGATTTCTAGACCTGGAATAAAATGTAAATTCATCATGTAATATAATACAACTTTATAACTCCATGGGCATTTTTGTAAAAAGCTAAGTTCTAAAATATTTTATTGGGTAGAAATTATAGGTGAAAAATATTCATAAAAATCCATATCCTTAATCCTTATAAAGTATATCACAAAAAAAATGGAAAGGAGCCTTTAAATATTGTTGTGGACAATGAGGGGCCTTAAGAGTAAAAAAGGCTGAGAACCACTGACTTAGAACATTTTAGTAACTGCATAGCAACGCCCTGGCAACCACCCACAACACTAGCATTGTGGCAGACACCTATAGCAATACAAATTTATTTTCAAATTTACGAAATGTAGTTCTATATTTCAGTTTTTAATAATTTGACATTCTTTTGCTTGATAAACTACAAATAATACTGCATTCACAAATCTTAAGTACTACGGACAATCTCAGCATCGCTATTATTTCAGCGCCTCTCATGTCAGCTCTATCCCTTTGTATCCATCCAGAGTAAAATGTCAGATCGTTTGTGCATCATCTGTCCTCAGGACTCCATACACTGTGATGTAATACCCTGTTCCACATTAAAGGCAAAAGTGCATGTGAGAGCAACACGGAGTGACATTGCATAGTCTAACTAATTACATTATAGTGCCTTTGGTGGAATTCTTAACATTTATTTAAAGACAATTCATAAGAAAATCCTTTTTCACAATAAACAATTTTTTAAATATTTGTACAGACAGAATAAATAATTTATCGCAGCCTGTGGTTATTAGTGACTTCTTTACTAACAGACCATATTAGGAACAAGAACTCAGCTGTGGGTCAACTCTGAAATGTAATATTGTTTATAAACATTCTAAATGCGGATCTCAGCTTCGTTTCTCACATCTGCTGTTTTGCTCTTTCCTCCTTGTGATGCCAATACTATAAGCACTACCCAGGTGCATTCATTTTCTGATCATCATTCCCACGGGAATGGAGCTAGCATACAAACTTAGATGTTATACATTTAGACATTTCTTGTTTTATAACAAATAACAACAATAGATTACCAATCGTCAAATTGTACTGATAAAACATAGAAAATGCCTTTTGTGCATTTAGGGGAAAATGTCTCCTTTACGGTGAAAAACACAATATCACCCAGCTAATAGCACAGGTATGTCTGTACGATGTCTGCTTGGGGTTCTGGAGATCTTGAAAACATCTGCAGTAGAAATACATCTGATAAACATCTTAGAAAGAGCAGTTTTACATTCTAAACCATAAACATCTTAAAGACATCTTCTACATGTCTATATGACATCTGACAGGAGACGTGTCAGAGAACTATAGCAGATGAGCAAACACTAAAAAAATACATCTTGCAGATGTAAATGCAGACATCAAATAGACGTCTCTAAGATGTTCATATGCTATCTCAACTGGATTTTCATTTAGATCAAGTCACGAACCAACAAGTTATACAAACCATTATTTAATACAACCTGGGTTGTATTTTCTTTAATTTACCTTACATAAAGTACACGACCATGTTAGCATGTGCCTAATTTGGCTAATTTGGCTAACTTTTACCAAATGAGAGAATAATATGCCTCAAAATACCTATGAGTGGATACATAGCCTTTGACATCAGCAACAATATATATGAGAAGCGTTTTCTCTTTCCTTTTAAAAGTTGATGAGCCTGTTTATTTAGCTACCCCAACCATGCATGATTATTTTACAGAAAACTTCTGCATGTTATTTTTTGCATGTGTTTTCCATACGTCCATCAGAAAAGACCTGCCACTTATTTTAGGTCTCGACTAAACTGTTAGAACCACTGCTGTTAACAATTTACTATTTTTTGGGGGGGGATTACACATTGGATATGTCACATCTGTAGCACAAAGTTTTGTGCCTCTTTTTTACCCATGTTTGATGACATGGAAAAAAAGACGAAGCAGCCTCTGGACTACAAACAGACACGCATCTGATCACTATGGGACTCAAATCTGTTTTTTTAAAGCTTTTTTTAGCTTTTATAGCGCTGTGGGCTTATGGTCCTGCTTAATGGGGCTTGTGAAGCCCTTTGCATGGACCAATAATAGGTAGCGGGTAGTTGTTTTGTGGGATGGGGGGTGGAGGACAGTTGCAGAAGGGCTTTCTTTGTGATACAGTGACATATGGGGTCTTCATTTCCACAGCCCCCATCCCCCTCACTCATAAGAAACACCCCATGAGACAAATATTCCATCAATCAATCCCAGGACCATAAGAGCAGGACGTTGTCGGGCCTGCTGCCGACAGGAAATGAAGGGGGGGATCTGATTACAGCCTCAGTGGGGGCTGTTTCTTTTTAGCACCAACATCACATCTTAAAAATCACAAAAAGATGGCTGCTGAGAATCATCCAGTCATCATGTGATATTCTGCCATAACATAAGTGTCCAGTGGCTGGACAACTCAACCACACATACAAAGAGAATAAACGTATAGTGATAAACTTAATTATAGTGTTGATAATTCAAGAGTATCCTAATGTTTGCTTCACAATGCCTAATACTGTGGTTTGGTATAGTTTTGGAATTATTGGTTTTATTTCATTTTCAGAAGGTGCTGAAAACATTATTTTTTTCTTTTCTTTTTTATTATAAACAATTAAATTTAAATGGAAAAAGTTTTTTATATTTAAAACATTTATTATTAAAAAATAAGTGAATATCAAAAGTTAAATTTTATATCTACAATGTATTTTTTTTTTAGTAACACTACAATAAGGATTCAATGAGAAATAAATTTGTATATATCAATGTTAATGTTAGTTAATAAAAATACAACTGTTCATTGTTCATGTTAGCTCAGGTGCATTCAATAATATTAAAACTTTTCATATTAATACTGAAATTAACATTAATCAAGATTAATAAATGCTTTAAAAGTATTTTCCGTTGTTAAGTCATGTTAACTAATGTAGTTAACTAATGTTAACAAAGGAAACCTTATTGTAAAATGTTACCAGTGATTTTTGAAAGATTATTGTAGTACATTTTACAAGAAAATACTATTTCAGTCTACTTCAAAATTTTATTCGATGTATTACTTGCGATTTTTTTTTATATTCTTTGAGAAATTTACTAGCAATTTCTGAGTGAAACATTGTTTTCAACCAATTTTTTTCAGTGTATAATTTAAAGATGACAGTCCAAAAGCAGCCAGACCTTATGTAAAAAATAAGGAATTTATGTGACAATTATTATTTTTTGATTAAATACTACTTTAATTAGAAGCAGACATATTTGGAAATATATTATACAGTTTGTGAAAGAGTGCAGAAAACCACTAAATGTGTTGGAACACCCCTTGGTCTTCCCTACTACATTTCATAAACGCCTTTATCGTGGCAGGACGCCAAGTACGTTCCACTGACAGAGCCTAAGCAAATCTCTGCTTACATCCACCATCACAAAGCCCAGTGTCTGTGAATGTTTATCATTTTCCAGACGGCTGTTGGCATCCTAGAGCTCTCCATTTAAGGCAGCATGCGCAACAACAAGTCACAACAGCAGCATCTCTAAGCATTTAAGATCAGCCCACTGGAGACTCAAAGAGAAAAAAATAAAATAAATCCCCTCCATCCTAAAATACCCCAAGACACAGGAATGTGAACTAATTAGATATAAATTGTCAGCATTTCTGCATATCAGGCATGTTTACTGGTCTTGAACACATCTTGTTTTTTCAAGCCTCCCAGGAGAACAGGACAAGTAGCCTGATGTAACTATGCGTGCTACATCAACAATCAGTCAAATGATTAAAACCCATTTAGAGATGCAAACATCATGTCAAAGTGTGAGGTAAAAATCTTCACAACTTACTTTTGTGGTCTTAAAGTGGTGGTATAATGCCCCTTTTTACAAGATGTATAATAAGTCTCTGATGTCCCCAAAGTGTGTACGAAGTTTTAGCTCAAAATTTACCAAAATAAATTTTTTTATGGTATGTTAAAATTGTCCCTTTTTGAGGGTGAGCAAAAAACGTGTCGTTTTGTGTGTGTCCCTTTAAATCCAAATGAGCTGCTGCTCCCGGCACAGAGGGCGGAGCTTCAAGAGCTCGCATGTTAGCAGCTTGCAGACACGCACTAAAATGTCAGAAACTGTTCTGCCTTTTATGTTCAAACCGAAGTCCGACAATAATGGAGAGACTCACGAAGAAGTGACAACATGTATAATTGCAACAGTGCGTTTCTGAATGGTTAGTTGATGAATTTATGTAGCTTGAATTTATGTTACGGATGTGACAGCTTGAGCAGACTCATAAATGTGCTCTACTACAACTCCTCTTCCTCTTCTCAACACTGCCTAACCCTCTTTGTTGCTTGCGTGTTCCCGGGGGTGGGGTTTATGTAAATTTTAGGGTTTATGATGTCACTAACCCGGGAGGAAGCTCATGTAGTTTAAAAGCGATTTCTGTAAAAGAAAATATCTCCCCTTGCATTGAACTTTGAGCATCGTAACTTTGCAGATGTTGTTTATGCTCAAACAGCAATATTACACTACACACTAACTAAAGTTAGAAAAGTGAAATCATAATTAACCACCCCTTTAAATAAGTTCATTTTGGGATTACTATCTTTATGTTCAAGGTCATGACACTACAAGTTGTTTATTAGGAGTCATTTACACGACACGTTTTCAACTAAAAACTGAATTTTTTTATACGTTTTGGCCACTCATTTACACGACAATGGCGTTTTGGGGGCCTGAAAACGGTTTCAAAGTGCACATTTTTGAAAACGATACAGTTATCATCTCTGTGTAAACTACAAAAACGCAAATTCGTGCTTATGCATATTACGTGTTTAGTCTAGGTGCATAGTGTTTCTTTACAAAGTGACAAAGTGATTTAATGGTGATATTTCTATGGGAACTATTAATTATATTACATTATATTATAATAATTTTCTGTCTGACTGAGAAACCTAATAAAATAAGATAAAGTTATTTAAAAAAAATGATATAGAGTTCACATTTTGAAAAAAGTTGTAATTTTAAACAATTTTAGTGAAGAGGAGCTATGATAGAAACATGACTGAGATTATATTTTGCCCTTAAAAAAATCTATCTATCTATCTATCTATCTATCTATCTATCTATCTATATACAGACACACAAGTAATTGGCTAGGGATACAGTAGCCTATCCCTCATGGAGAAAAAAATACGAAAATAAAATAAAAGTAATTGGGTTTGTTGAGGAAAAATTACTACAATAACACATAGTAAAAGTTGGCATCAGATTGTCATTGTTTACACATATATTCATGAGGGACACAAAAGGCAGTCGTTCAGTGGTATGACCCAAGGAAAGGTTCACGCCCTTCATGAATAAACGTGGGGCATAATCATTGATGAGCACATCAAAAGGTAAAGAAACGATATATTGAAACGTACTTGCATTCTTTATCACATTTTTATCATCAGACAATTTACATTCCATTCTGCATTCAAATGGTGTGAGTGACACCTGCTTCACAATTGAGACACGTAGCCCAGGCTAGTATAGGCTATGTGCACATTTCCACGTGGATGCTTTTAAATCTAGGCTACCTCCCACTTATAGAAAACTTTCATTATTAAAATTTATTGTTGTATTTTAACAATAAATGACTACACCAATATTACTGAAAAAAGAACAGATTTATCAGCAAGCAACGCCTTTTGCTGCTGGCAGCTCATTAAATATTCACAGAAATGATTTGAAAATCTTTAGACTTAATTTGTCTTTCATTTATTATATAATTAATTTTAATCGTTTATCATTAATCTTTGTTCCAAGAGGACTCACCCTTCCCAAATACAGCTCGTCAAGTCCACAATCTATCCACTTTTCCACATCCAGACGCTTCTGGAGTTCCTTTCTGTTATATTTGACGGTGACTCGTGCTTGTCTCTTCTGCACGCTCAGTCCAGCATCCCGGCTGGTACCTCGGCTCGGTGAGTGGATCTTATTGTTATAACGCTTCCCAACCCGATTCGCAGCCATCTCCAGAGTGACCCTCTGGATGGACACTTGCATTCAAATAATTGATCAAGAGTCTGGCGGAGTAGGTGCGCTCCTCGCCTCCTCCGACACCTCCAGAGCGCGCTGGGCCGCAGGGTCCTAGCGCTGCGAGATTACTGTCCTCGCTCTCGGTGTCTGGAAACCACCCGCAAGGAGGTGCTACAGCAGTTCACCAATCTCGGTCCTGGAGGGCCGCTGTCCGGCATAGTTTAGCTCCGACCAGCTCCAACACACCTGTTTGAAAGTTTCTAGTATGCCTAGTGAGACCTTGATTAGCTGGTTCAGGTGTGTTTAATTGGGGTTGGAGCTAAACTCTGCAGGACAGCGGCCCTCCAGGACCGAGATTGGTGAACCCTGTGCTACAGTGTAAGGTCCTTGCACACTGAGTCCGAAATTTTCACATGCGTTTTTTCGTATTCGTGATTCGGTGGCTCTGAAATGTCAAAACACCATTCAAAATGCTTGCTACGGATGCGAAAAACGCAGAATTTGTTTTTAATGTGCGAAAATTTCGGATGCGAATTTCGGACTCAGGTGCAAGGGCCTTTAGGGAAAATAGTGTGTGTGTGTGTGTGTGTGTGTGTGTGTGTGTGAAACTAACAAACAAACAAAAAGTTTATATTTATGTCGTTAATTTATTTTTCACAAACATCTCTGTTAATGATTTTATTAATGGCTATAGATAGATGCATGCTATTTTATTGATATAATGGCTTAAAAATGTATACTTTTCCTGAAAAATAGGCTATTTGCATAAATAAAAGAGAAAACATATTTGCATTTGTTTGAGAAAATTGCCATTTATTTTAATTTCTCTTCACTTTATCAAGTAGGCTACATAGCCTATAGTTTGGCAGTCATATCAAGATACTTTTTCTGTTAATGTCATGTATTATTATATAATAATAAATCATTTCACAGATTTTCTTGGCAACTGGTTTTTTATGTGTCTTTTCTTTGATAATGTGAACTAACTGTCATTTAGAAGGGTTAGCAATACACATTCACCTACACTTACAGTACAGACAGTTCCCACACACACATTGTTGTTTTCTTCTATCATGGTGGTGGCTATTTTCCACTGACGTCAATTGTTTTTAGAATGACCTAGTGATATTTTTTATCTCCTACCTAAACCTAACTCACACAAACCATCTTTAATAAGCTGTTTCATTGTGGTGATATTTGGCTGGTCAAGTCGTGGAAAAAGTATTTCCCTCTTTGCAAAAATCACTCGAGTCATGCATGGAGTTCCAGATGCCGAATCTTAGACTTTATTGGTGGAGACAACAAAGCTAATTCCTGCAGAACATCTAACCCTCTCATCAAGGTTCGAAATGACTTAGGACTCTTGGGGGGTCCCCTAAAATGTAATTATTAAATTATTAAAAATTCTGAAGACTACCTTGCTACACTATACTGTAGGCAAAATTATATGGACCAATGTTGAAGGTGGGATAATGGTCTTGGGATGTTTTTCATGGTTTGGGCTAGGCCCAGTATTGTAGTGGTGTCCGGAGAAGTGGCTATAATCTAACCGGTAAACCTCTAACTCTGGAGCAACAAAGTTACAAGTTCTTTTTCCTCTTTTTCTCTCCATGATGCAGGATTCTAAATTAAGAAAAATAATATTAGCTTCCTATTTAGCTTACCAAGCTCTCGTATATACTCATTCATGATCAAATCACATTCACTTTAATCAACTCACAGACTTGAATTAAGTCCTGGTTATCTTTCGTAATCACTGACTGGACAAGTAGGTTGTTAAACTAGCTTTGAATAACTAGTCTTGCTGCTAGGTCTGCTATGGAAGCTTGTTTCCGCCACAGAATAAAACATTTTAAAAGATAATTGCGACTTTTTATCTCACAATTGCGAGTTTACATCTCGCAATTCTGACTTTATTTCTCAGAATTGTGAGATATAAAGTCAGAATTGTGTGAAATAAAGTCGCAATTGCGTGTTATAAAGTCAGAATTGCAAGATATAAAGTCAGAATTGCGTGAAATAAAGTCGCAATTGCGTTTTATAAAGTCAGAATTCTGACTATTTTTCTTGCAATTGCGACTTTAGGCTATATCACGCAATTCTGACTTTATATCTCGCAATTCTGACATCTTTTCTCAGAATTGTGAGATATAAACTAACAATTGTGATATATAAAGTCCAATTCTAAGGAAAAAAAAGACAGACTTTTTTTTTTAACCTCAGAATAGTTTATATCTCACAAATCTGACTTTATAACACGCAATTGTGACTTTATATCATGAAAGTCATATCTCATATCTCCCCAAAGATCATATCTCCCAATTGCGTATTATAATGTCAGAATTGCGAGATATAAACATGCAATTCTGAGAAAAAAAGTCCGAATTTCAAGTATATTTCTCACAATTGCGAGTTTATATCTCATAATTCTGACTTTATAACACGCAATTGCGACTTTATATCACGCAATTTTAACTTAACACACAATTGCGACTTTATATCACGTAATTCTGAGATAAAAAGTCAGAATTGTGAGATGTAAACTCGCAATTGTGAGAAAAAAAAAAAAAAAAAAGTGGCGGAAACAAGCTTTCATAGTCTGCTGTTAGCTGGCAGATCATTTTCTTCTTTGGCTTCTTTTTAATAGTGGTGTGCCACAAGTTGGTCTATTTAAAAAAAGAAACATTTAGCAACTTATTATCATTATGCAGGTGCAAGCTCTTGGCAAGTTCAGCTGAACTGAGACATAAGCTACAGTGTGAATCACAGAGGCCTAAAATCATGGTTTCATATAATTGTGCAGACTAGTCTACAAACATATCTTAAAAGTCTAACAAAAATACAGCCTATAGTCACAATACAGTTGATTTTCCAGTTTTTGCTTTTCTTGAGGAGACTTATTGGTTTCCACAATGTAAGCAAAACCAGGCAAAAGATAAAACCAGACAGACACACACACACACACAATGTTAATTGACAGCGTTATGAAGAATATATTCCAATCCATCATCAATAATACATTAATTTGAGGAAATGATTTGAGTTTACCTCAGCGGTTCTGTGCTCTGTGGCGCTTTTTGAGGATCTTTTGAAAGACAAACAGTGTGACGTCACTTAAGAGGAAGTTGTTGTTGGTTGGTTGCATTATTTCCCTGAAGAGAAGACGGACACCTGCTGCGTACGTACACACAAACGACACAGTTAAAGAATCGAGTTTGGTTTAATAGGTATGGTGATTATAGAGCTTGTCTAACTTTATTCGCGTCGCAGTCATAAACGAGAACAGCTTGGACAGGTATACAGGAAGTGAAGAATGGCTCAGGTGCGTTTCACAGCCTCCATCGTTGGTTTTCTCTGTTGTCTGGCGGTTCTAAACGCGTGTGAGTGGGACCCAGACACGGACGTCGAGCAGGGTCTAGATTTGAGCTCATTTGATAACGGCGCGGCTTACCTGGCTTACCTGCCGGAGATCTCGGACAAAGAGCAGTGCCAGAATGCTTGCTGTGAGAGAGAAGACTGCCAGATCGCTCTGATCGGGACTCCTGCGGACGGCAGAGCAGAATGTCGCCTGGTCAACTGTTTGAAAGACGGCAAAGATGTGTGTGTTTTGACGCAGAGCACACAGTTCAAGGTGTACCGCAAGATCCAGGACCAAAAACCCCAAAACGAGGCTGATGTTCGCTCTGTAAACACAGGTAATATTACCAGGAAAAATAGAACTGTCTTAAAAACCAAAATTAACGATAAAATGGCATAATTAATACAGGCCTACTTATTTGAGCTATTATCAGCCTACTATAATGTGACTAGCCTACTAACTATGTTTTTTTTTTTAGCGTAAACTATGTAAAAATTAACATGTTAATTGTAATTGCATGTAAATTAGGGAAAGTTTAAGAATACTGGTTCAATTGGTGTCATAATGTTTTGTAATATATATATATATTCAAAAAAAGAGAGAAATTAATACACGTTAATGTAGCAAAACCTATTTTCAAAACTTTTCAAAGATATTTTTTAACTTGACCTGGACAAAATGTGCCTTTTCATAAAAAGGTCAAAATATGTTAGATGTTTTTTTGTTTTGTTTTTCTTTTTAAACGTATTAAACGTATTAATAACCTTTACACAGTTTTTTTGTTTGTTATTTTGTCATATGACAATACAATGGCTTTCTCCATGTTGGTTACACTATACCGAAAAGTTTTTCAAATATTAATAATATTTTACTGCTTTTTAAAGACTTGGCAATAAAATATTATGCCAACTTCTTATGCCAGTTTAGTGTGTTGTTATTATATCATTAGTTCATGTAGTAACTTGTTTGGCTAGGCTATATGTTACCTTATGTAATGTACAATAAAAGGGAAGGTTTAGCATTTCATGGATAATACATGAGGATAAGTAATATTATAATGTCTATTCATGGAACAATTGTTAATATTGATCTATAATCATGTTCATAATTATGCTAAAGTTTGAAATAAACCTAACCCCAAGAACAAAAAAAATGCTGTTTAGAAAATGCTGTTTAGAAACCCTTCCCTTTTTCCAAGTAGTGTTGCAGCATTGTTGTCCAGTGGCCTGCACCTGACCAACCCGTACTTCAGGTTTTACAACCCAGCACTGTCAACAAAAGTCTGTAATAGTGTAAGGGAGGGTAAAGACACACCGACACCGCAATACCTGAATGACATATTCACTTTGGTATCACAGTAGCTATATGTTGCAACAAGTGACAAAGTGTGGTCAGAGGTCTGCAATAATTTATTGGCCAAATGCATTATGCCACATTATTATGCCAGTTGAAATCTGAGAAGTACATTTCCTACAGTTAGGACAGTCAGTACATGTTCACTACTTTGAGACTATTCCTTTTCTTCTGTCTTTTTAGATCACTGCCTTCTCCCAAGTGCAGTGGGAAAATGCCGCGCTGCTTTCCCCCGATTCTATTACGATGTCACCAATCAGTCCTGCAAGCAGTTTGTCTATGGCGGCTGTGATGGCAATGATAATAACTTTAATACCCAGGAGGAATGTGAGGCATCCTGTAGTGGGGTGACGGGTAAATATCAGCCAATTTTTTTTTAAAGTGTTACATTTTCAGTGTTATGCAAACCTTTATTTTGTAAAAGGTTTATTGCCCCTAATGTCTCTTTATAATGCTTGTGCAACTCTCTCCCCTCTGTTATAATCTGTTTTCATAACTTCACATACAGTACTGTTATGGTTTATTTAATGTTTGTGGAAAAAAGTGATATTGTGAAATATGATTACAATGTAAATTACTGTTTTCTACTTGATTTGACTAGCCATTACTCCAGTCTTCAGTGTCACATGATCCTTTAGAAATCATTCTAATATGCTAATATTAATAGGAAACATTTCTTATTATTATATGTTGAAAACAGTTGTGGTGCTTCATATTTTTGTGGAAAACATAAAGTTTTTTTTTTTTTTTTTAATCAATTTAATGCACCTTCCCTGAATAAAAGTATTAGTTTCTTTTACAACAAAAAAAGCATTTGAATGGCAATGTAAAAATCAATCTGTGAAGTGCCAAAACATTAATTAACTTACTTGCTATCTCCTGTTTTGGACTTCCTGCTTTAGAGATGAGCTTTTGCGTCACACCCTTCACATGGTATTCGTCATTGTTTAGGCATTAAAGCTGAGATGACTGTACTGTGTGTAATGTGTATTTAGTCTAGTGAAGTTCAGTGACAAAACAGAGGCTTTTATGATGGACAAAGGGAATCTTTAAAGTGTAGTTTTATGTTGAGTAATTGTATTAAATTTGTCAAATTGAAGCACACAGTTGATGCCAGTACATTATGATTTAAAGGATCCATGTAGTTGTTTAATCTCTACTTTAACCGCTGGAGCCATTATAAAAGGACTGGAACATTTTGGATCACTAATATGTAATCTACCCACAGCGTGTCAGCAGTCTAGTTAGGGTGTAGTATTCCAAAAATGCGGCTAAATCAATGCAAATCAAGAAACACATCCTGGATTTGCATCATTTGCATCAAGGTAATGTTTGCATTTGGCTGGCATTGGGTCCCCAGAGGAAATGCAGAGAAATTTAGTGTATTGAAAGAAAAACATTCAGCTTTATTGAGTTTTTGGAGTTTAAATCTTGACACACTGGTATGTGAGGCCTAGTTTTGGAATGTATCCCATTACAATCAATGTAAAAGTCACTTGGAACAGTTTTAGAGCATATCAGTCTATGATTTGGCATGTCTGTGGTGACGAAAACCGAGGTTTCGACAAGGAGACCAAAATATGAGCTTTGGAAAACCATACAACTTTTTATTACAGCCTTTCTCCAGTGAGAATGGGCACAAATCAAGTACCCACATTGTAGTTTGTGGTTGGCTATGTGCTGAGTTGGTTTATGTCCTGCTATATTTCAATGGTGTTGAGTTGACTTGCATTTAGTAGTAATCTGTAGTAGAGTTCAGCCAGGTAACTTGTCATGGGGCCTGTATTATTAAGTTATTCTCAAAGCAAAGTGTATACCTTACCCTAATTTTACATGCTCAAAGTCATTTAGGTCAGTTTGTTTTCACATTTTAGTGAGACACAGAACAACTTCAGTGAGTTTGAGTGGGTTTATGCTGAATCTCTTAACAACTGGACACTCTGGTTTCATCTTGCTCTGGGTTGTTGAATAACCGGTTGAAATACCTGTTCTCAACAAGGACATGACAAACACGTTAGTTGTCACCATGTTTTTTTTCTTTTACCTCTTCCTTCTTTTACAGGAATTTCATTTGAATGAGTGATCTATCTTCACATATTCACTAAGACTGGGGGTAGGAAAGAGGAAAGGAAAGGCTTTTTAATGTTCTTTATGGGCTCATTGTGCCTGCTTTATCCGAGTGACCCTTTGTGATCCGTGGAATTACCACATTTTGTTGAGTTGTTGAGATGATGTTTAAAAGGAAAAATATGCCATCTGCTTTCAATAGAGATGCTAAGATCCTATTATTGTCGTCAGGAAATCATACAAAGAATTTTATTTACAACATTCTGGGCTGTTTTGTGTTATGCAACGATATTGTGCGTGTTTGTATGTGTGTGGCCCTGTGTTTGTACGTGGGTGTGATGCAGATTGTGCAACTAATATATTTTTATAGAACATTCCTTACTATGAATTTTCCCCATGGAAAAGTTGAGTTTAGTTTGGTACTTCGTTACTGAATTACACTACCGTTCAAACATTTGTTGTCAGTAATTTTTTATAAAGAAAATTATCCTCTTAATCAGCAAGAATGCATTAAATTGATCGGAAGTGACAGTAAAGACATTTATAATCTTACAAACGATTTATGCTGCAAAGAAATGCTGTTCTTCTTTACATCCTGAAAAAATGTATCATGGTTTCCACAAAAATATCAAGCAGCACAACTATTTTCAGCATAGATGATAATAAGAAATGTTTCTTGAGCAGCCAATTAACAGGATCACGTGACACTGAAGAATGAAGTAATGCTGAAAATTCAGATTTTCATCACAGGAATAAATTACATTTAAAATATGTTGAAACCGAAAACTGTTATTTTAATTGTAATAATATTTCACAATATTACTGTTGTTACTGTCTTGGTGAGTATAAGAGACTTTTTTCAAAAACAATACAAAATCTTACTGGCACCAAACCTTTGAACGGTAGTGTATGTCTCTTGTTCAGAAATATAGCACAGTAATTTAAATGGTCTTTCTGCTCTCTTCAGGTTCTGTGCTTACAGACTCCCATTCTGTCGCTCAACGCAGCAGAATGTCTATACCTGAGAACAACAATGGTAATCAAATCCATCTTCATATCTACATCAAAATCCAGATGCTCCAGTGACACCAGACAGTTCTCAGAGATATATGCGATTATGACATGGCAGTTTTGAAACACTGATTTTGTAATAAACATTTTGTAATAGTAAACAGTTAGCTCAAATTGTATCTCAACAACTGTGCTCAACTAATAATAAATATTAAAATGCATTAATTTGTCCTTTTGTAATGAATTAAAAGAGGGTCTGGGATGTCCAGGACCCAGTAATCATTCACAAAACAAAACAAAATTTTTGCTATCCGATATTTTATTACTATAAACATTTCTTTGTTTTGGTTCCCGTCAGCTATTTACACATGCATTTACTACAAAGTGTTGTTAATTAGCACACCAATTAGTCTTGAGTACTAATAATTTACAATTAAAATTAAAACTGAGACCGTATTCACTTGAAAATGGAAACAATAGACATTTGTTTTTAGTTTAGTTTCCATTTTACCAGGTATACATGTAACAAATAAAACTTTGTACTTAAGTATTCTGTGTCGTCCTCCTCAGATGTTGAACCCAAGGCTCTTCCAGAGATGACACTAGAGGACTTCCAAGGTATTTTATAATTTTTGTTTACTATGTAAAGTAAAGGAGTTTGTAGTGGTTTTGTCCACATCTTTGAGTAGAGTACAAGTTGTACACCATTGGTTCTAGCGTCTTCTTACCATCTGTCTTGCCGTATCAGACAAGTGCCTGGCTGACGCACAGACCGGACGCTGCAGAGCCTCCATTAGACGCTATCACTACAACAATGGCACTTGTCAACCTTTCACCTATGGAGGCTGCGGTGGCAACCAGAACAATTATGAAACTGAGGAAACATGCATGACGACCTGCACAGGTACTATTGTGTGCGGCTATTAATTTCCTTATCAGCCTTCATCCCTATAAATCAGTATAAAATTATAACTATGTGTTTGCATCCCAGTGAGGGTCATTCCCAGCAACCAGAAGGCAGCTGTCGTTCCCTCTACTCCTATCCCTAACAGCATCCCCAGCTTTGAAGGTAAAATGGCAAAAGGTTCTATCAGATTATAAATCAGCTGTCCTGAATTTCTCCATTTCAAACGTATCACTAGTGATGCAATAATGAATGTTTATAGGGGGGGGGTATGTTGTGGGGCATGTACATGGGGTTGTATCAGATGTAGGTTTAAGTTTTGTTTTGCAGTCAGATGTTTTTTTAATTTTAAAATGCTGTTCCATGTTGTCACCTAGGTTGGCATATTAATCATATAGCTGATTAACATTTTGTTTTATGATATGACTCATCCTAGATTGTCACCATTGTCCAATTGGGGTGATTATAAATTTGTTAGTTTTAATTGTAAAGGTCTTAATAATCCTATAAAATGAATACATAATCTGTCTCGTTTAGATGCTCCCATATCCTATTTACAGGAGACCCACCATGGGGCAAATCTTCATTTCCTGCTATTCTCCTACATAAAGCTATTCCATTTGTACACTCGAAGGTGCTCTCTGATTCCTCTGGTAGATTTGTCATCGTAACCGGGCAAATTTCTAATGTAAATATTGTTGTAGCTAATGTTTATGCCCCTAACTGGGATGACAAATCATTTTTCAAACATTTCTTTTCAAACACATTCAGATTTATCCTCCCTTTACCTAATTATTTGAGGCGACTTTAATTGCTGGCTTAACCCACAGCTGGATCGCTTCTCCTCTAACTTTTCTCCTTTGTCAAAATCCTCTAAAGTAATCCAATTATTTAGGAAAGAATTTTCTGTCTCTGTTGCTTGGTGATTTCTCAACCCCAATCCCTCTAGCCGGCAATATTGTTTTTTTTCTACCACATTTATCATACTTTCACACGTGTTGATTATTTTTTGGTGGACAACAGACTTCTTCCAAATGTGGCTGACTGCAGATATGAAGCTATTGTATGCTGACCAAGCTCCAGTCTGTTTGAACATTCATTTTAAAAAGCTTTATTAAGTCACACACCCCATGGCGGTGTAAAACAACAACATATTTCTCAGCAAATTGTTTTTTTATTTTTATTAGTGTGAACAAAACTCCAGATGTCTCTGCTGCTGTTTTGTGGGAAAGTCTTAAAGCCGATATTTGGGGGGAAATCATTTCATGTACGAGAGAAAACTGAGATTGAAAAGTTTTCTACATTGGCAAAGCGAATATCTCAGCTTGATAATTTATATGCCACATCTCCGTCCCCAGATATATAAAAAGCGCCTGTCTTTACAATCAGAGTTTGATATTCTTATGACTCACCAAGCGCACCACTGAACTTCTGCCTAGAAGGTCTACCTATTTTGAACATGGCGATAAAGCTAGTAGACTGCTTGCACACCAGTTACGCAAGGCAGCTTCTTCCAATCAAATCCCTCAGATCCAAACTGACTCAGGTATTACTACCAATCCTTTAAAGATTAATTCTGTATTCAAAGGATTATATATGTCCTTGTACTCATCTGAACTGACTTCTAACTCTTCCAGCTTTGATTACTTTTTCAATAGCTTGAACAGTCGTCTTCAGAGGAATTAGTTGCGCCAATTAGTTTTGAAGATCTTTATGCAGCTGTTTCTTCCTTACAGTCTGGGAAAATTCCAGGACCAGATGGGTACCCGGTTGAGTTCTATAAAGTGTTTTGGCAGAAACGTTTCCCCCTGTTATTGGATATATTTAATGAATCTCTCAAAAAAGGCCTTTCCCTTAGACTTTCAATCAGGCCTCTATTTCACTTCTTTTGGAAAAAAAGACAAGTACCCATTGGACTGTACTTCTTTCCATCCGATTAGTTTGCTAAATGTAGATTTCAAACTTTTATCAAAACTGCTGGCTTTAAGACACGCTCTTCCGTCTATTATTTCATTAGACCAGACAGGATTTATTAGGAGTCGTCCCTCATTTTCTAATCTCAGTTATCTTTTTAATACAATATGCAATCCCTCTCATGCTAATACAAAGGAAGCAATTTCATTGAATGTAGAGAAAGCGTTTGATAGAGTGGATTGGAATAATTTATTTTATAAAGTTTATTTCATGGATTAAGTTGCTTTATTCTTCCCCAATGGCCTCAGTAAGTACAAATAACATTCAATCTGATTATTTTTGATTATTTACGAGTCAAGGATGTCCCTTAAGCCCTCTTTTATTTGCAGTTGCCATTAAACCTCTTTATTTCGCCCTTCGATCTAACTCTTGTATTACAGCCATAGTTAAAAATCATTTTGAGTTAAAAGTTCCTTTTATATAAGGTAATATTTTACTACTTTGTTTCTAATTTGTCGTTGTCTGTTCCTGCTACCCTGGCCACTCTTCAGTCATTTGGCCAAATCTCCTGTTATAAATTAAATGTAGTAATATTTACCATTAATACATTAGCAAATAATTTTCCAGACAAGTTTTCTTTTCTTTGTTTTTGTTGGTTTTCCTTTAAAAAAAATATATATATATAAAAAAAAAAAATATTATATATATATATATATATATATATATATATATATATACCCTTTTGTCACTGTTTACAACTTTTTTGTGTTTAAAAGCATTAAATAAACCAGAAAAAAAACATTAACTTATCATTCTTCCTCCTGTAACTCAATACAGAAGCCTGTGCTGTGCCATCCGAGTCCGGCCCATGCCGTGCAAGCTTCCGTATGTATTACTTTGAGGCCAGCTCTCAGTCTTGTAAGACCTTCACCTATGGAGGCTGCCAGGGGAACCTAAACCGTTATGGTAGTGAGGAAGAGTGCATGTCAACTTGCCACGGGAAAGAGGGTAAGAGTACAGAAATTCTGCTTCCTGTTGTATGTATTTGCATTTGCTTTGCTGGTGGCTTATGTTGTTGTGCTTCTTTTATATAGGGAGGATGGATGAACATGGACATCACAAACGTGGCCGCTGGACTCCAGGTGAGGCATTGTTGAACACCTGAAAGTACTTAAAATGATTTTAATTAATTATCATAATTAGTTCAATTGAATTATATATATGAATTAATTATAATTTACATACACATATTTCTAATTCAAATAAATACAAATAAAATTATTTTGACCTTTCTATTCATCAAATAATCCTGAAATCAAACATATCATGGTTTCCACAAAAATACGAAGCAGCATAAGGAATGCATGATAAGAAATGTTTCTTGAGCAGCGAATCATATTAGAATGATTTCTGAAGGATCATGTGACACTGAAGACTAGAATAATGAAGCTGACAATTCAGGTTTGCCATCAGAGGCAAAAATATATTCAAATGGAAAACGGTTATTTAAAACTGTAACAATATTTCACAATATTACTATTTTTACTGTTTTTGATCAAATGACAGCATTTGTACCAAAAAAATCATACCAACCCTAAAATGTTCATAATATTTATTGTAAGTATAATGTCTAATGCATGTACCGGACAGACTCATTTTATTAACTTTAATACATTTTTATATTATTTAATGGTTTTAGCCAATTTTTATTCATATTGCATATTTTACCTGCAAAATTTACAAAGTGTCTATTTACACCAGGTACCTTGTTGGCAGAGGCTATTTACACAAACTCTGTTCACTATTGTCTGTTTGAGCCAGACAAATCCCACCCATAACAGGATCAGTGGTGTTAAGAGTAAGGCGGGTGGCGTTTGCTTTTGACGTGACCGACCCGAGTTCGAATCCGGCTTTTACCAAACTCATTCTTCTTCCTTTATTGTAAACAAAAAATTAAGAAAATATTCGAAAAGTGAAAATAAAGTGCCTAACGTGTATTTAATAGTGGGAATAGATGTTTAACCGGTAGGTGTAGAGGAGGGCTTTAGGTCCCGATAAGGTAGCATCCATTTATGATTTTAATAAATATAATCATATACATTGAATATGTTGTTATTGTACACCGTTTTATAATATACTACAGTATACTGAGGTGCAAATAATATCTGCCACTCTCTAAAAACTATTTACACTTAGTGCAAAGAAATTACTTTTTGTAGCATCTATTGCTGTTTACACTTAGTGCCCAAAATTTGACATATCTTGTGTCTCTTCCAGCCTTCTTCCTAGTGGCCACCCTGGCCATCATGTCTGCCCTACTTCTGGTAGGTTTGATCCTGATCGCAGTGCGCAGAAACTCTCGAAATAGGTTCGTCATATTGGATGATAAGGAGGAGTTACTGCCTGAAGAGGAGCAGGTGTCTTATGAGAAGATACCCAAAGTGGTTTCGAACTAAAGCCGGATGCCTTTCAGTGTCTGGTACAAACTCCCATCTCATGACACTCCAACATTCAGATCAATTAAAACCACTGAGAATTAAAGTTCCAATTTGAGTACATTTTGTAAGATGTTCCAAATTATCAACACAAGAACATAATACATATCAATACACACAGGCATTATGCAAACAAGTGCAAATTTCTCACACGTATGAGGAACCAGTTTAGAATAACGTGTATGTTTCATGGTTTTTTAAATGGGATATTCTACACTTTTTGTTTAATTGTAAAAGTGGGAGATATTGTACTATACTTCGGTGAGTTGGTTGATATACTTCTGTTACCTTCTTTGTCTTCTGTCACTTTTTATGGTTATTATACACATGAAGTTAATCAGCTTTCAGGGATATATTTATCACAACCATAATGACAAAGAATATGATTAATAATGGAGTGGTTTCCCATAAACTGTTTTGACTTCACTTACATGTATATGTCAGTATACATTTATACATAAGAAGAATTAATTGATGTTTTTTTTTTTATTTAATTTTTTTTATTGGCTTATAACACTCATTACACATTTTGTCTCTAGATTGCATTAGTGAGAATGATTCTATGGAAGTCAAAATGTGTAGCAACTTCAGACTTTTGATGATGCTTGCTTACAACTGAATGCCTTTTAACTGACCTGTAACTGTTTAATTCATACCAGCCTATACTTTTTTTTTCTTTTCTTTTTTTCAACATTGTTATTTTCAAATCTTCAACAATAAAGATACATTTATTCATTTTATGTTTTGTTTCAAGTTTATTGTCCCACCCTCCAAGCTAAATTCCACTGCCATTCTTTAATAGCTTCTGTGTAAACACACGGACACAATTAAACCATTAGGGCAAGAGTTAACTAGATGATGAAGGTAGATTATTAGACAGAGGTATTTTTCATAAATGTCAGGGCCAGGTTGTCACGTGTGTTGTTTTTTTCGCCTGTGTGTTTTTATGTATATTACCTTTTCCATTTACTCTTTTTCCTGAATTGTTTAATTGTTTACAGCTAAAAATGTAGCAGAAGCCTTTTTTATTAATGATAGTATTACATTTTTTTAAATAAAAGGCCTATATAAACAGCAAGTTACTCTTATGACAACATTCTCTGCTATAGAGCCATGTAAATATTCAATAAATGTAAGAATTTAAAATATGTACCAGAATCCGAAATGGACTTTCAAAATTTAAATTTACTCTTAAAAACATATTGCTGGAGCAAAAGAGAACATCTAGCCCCCTAGTGGTCATTCAAATTCACATTTGACTAACCACTAGGGGGCGATGGTGGATTTGATATTGGCTAGGAACACAAAGAAGTGCAAACTACTGCATTATTTTGGTCTTGTTTTAATTAATATCACATGTATCTCACTCCAATAATGAAAGTGTATTTTAGATACTCAAGTTAATCTTTTACTCTGAATGAAAACTAGGACATTCACGGACATGAGCACTTCAGTGACATACAATAATCCCCTTAGAATCTAGTATCACAATATGTTTTTAAAGTCTTATACTCTTTAGTACTCTTCATGTTTGTAAATGGCAAAAACGTTAGAGTTATTACTGTATGAGGTACGGGCACGGTGAACCTAATTTATGATCTTCCTGAATTTTTTCTCACGCACAGAGCAGCATTTGGAATGCAGTTTCTGTCTTTGTCTCAGCAAGCTGAGAGCTCTGAAATTAGGTCATAAAGACCGAGCGATTAGCTCATTTCCCAGTCATGTAAAATCACCCCCTCCGCTCACACAGAACAGGAAAAAAAGGAAGGTAGGAGAACATGACAAAAAGTCTCCCTAACATGGCAAACTTACTACAAAGCCTTTGTGTCGAGCACTACAAGTTTACTAGGAACAAACCAACTAGACTGGGTTCAATACAAATCACACTGAAAAAGTGAAAAGGTCTTGATAGGAGGTGTTTTGGAAAACCTGAGAAAGTGGGAGGAATGAGGGGGTCATGGCTCACACTTAGATCACGAAAGTGCAGTGTGGGAAACGCACTGTGTTTACAGAGTGCCTGCAAGCCTCCCCATTCGTCTACTGCAGGGCTCCAGGATGTTGTAAGGGCCTTTTGTGTTTAAGTGTGTATCTGAGCCTTGGCCTATGTAACCCCTGCATGTTGTCAGTGCCCGTGGTCATCTGGTTTCCATCCCGCGTAAGTGTAATTGTGCTTATTTAGTGTGACACCCCTCCTTTCTCCTCCCTCCTCACCCATCACGCCAGCTGCCCGACTAACTGCATGGATGCTCGGCATTCCATGAATGTGAGAGCGCCAAGCCGAAACGCACCCAAACGCACAATCTTCTTGACTCAAGTTTATTGAGAGTTTTGAAGACAGACATTTCCAAACAGATTGCAAAGCCAATTTACTTTTGGCTGCAAATAACTATTAAATATAAATATTTACTGCTATTTTACTTTTTTTACTTGCTATTGCTAGTTAGAGAAATGTAGAAGGAGGAACGTTCTCATTCTAGAGAGCTTTTGATTGGACAAAAAATTGGGTACACCCACAAGCCCAGGATGAGTCATCAATATTTTTGCTCCAATTTCCTGGAAGAGAAAGACTCATTTATAAATGCGTACATGTATCTTAATTTTAGACATGAACTAAAACCGTAGGCTTTGAGCATGCAAAATTACTTTGGAAATGATTGTGATATGATGTCATGCTCAATGGTTTACTGTAATGTTTCAAACCAGCACAGCAGCTTCATGTTTTACGTTCTTTACACCGTGAGGTTTCATTCTTCTATTGGTCACAAGGGATATGAATTCGCAGTTCAAAGCGCACAAAACATGAACTTTGGAATGCAGTGAAATTCACATGAGCGTGCGTTTCCGGTCTCCACCATTTGCATGTAATTTCTTTTCTTAAAGGTGCACCATGGAACTTTGGCCTCTCTATCGCCATCTGTGGTTGAAAAATACAATTGCATGCAACCTGTAGAGTTATTTTTTTTTTTTTTTTTTTCCACAAATATGTTTATTATAATTTTCAATTTAAGGACAAAACACATAACACACACATAAGAAAAAGAAATAAAAACCTCCCCCCCACCCTAAAACCCACCCTTCACTCAATTACAACAAAAATATTTTCTACAAATCAAGGTCTTTTACAAGGCGTAGAAAGGGCAACCAAATGTCTTTAAAGTCCTCCAGTTTTCCTTTGGCAATATATGTCAGTTTCTCCAGCGCCAAGTTACTGGACATCAGTTTGATCCACTGTTTCACTCCAGGTTTTTCTGTGTCCTTCCATTTCAAAGCAATAACATATTTCGCCTGCACCAGGCAAAAGTTTACAAGTATCTTGTTCTTTGTATTGCATTTGAAGCTATTTGGAAAAATGTGTAATATACAGAGTTTACCATCTAAGGGCATTTTACATTCAATTAGATCAGAAATTAGTGCACAGATTTGCTTCCAAAAGATTTGAAGTTCCTCGCATTGCCACATACAATTATAAAGTGTCCCCTTTTCTTTACCACATTTGACACAATCATCTGGTATATTAGGGTTGAAATGATGGAGTTTCACTGGTGTGATGTATGTTCTGAACAACCACTTGTACTGTACTAATCGGAATCTTGTGTTGATAGTTTGTTTTTGTGCAAGAATACAGGAGTTATTCCACTCCTCAACTGAAATGTCTGTTTCCATATCAGATCTCCAAGCTTGTAAATATGAAAGGCTACTTTCTTTTGAGGCTGCAATTAAAATATTATAAAATTTGGAAAGTAAGCCCCTACTGTGATGATGGTTAATAGCCATATTCTCTATGGTGGACAGTGGGGGCTGCACTGTCGACTTCAATAAACTAGTAATAAAACTTCTGACCTGAAGATACTTAAAAAAATGTTTCTTAGGCAAGTCGTATTTGTTTGTCAACTGTTCAAAAGACATTAGAACTCCATCATTGTACAAGTCCCCTAATTTACACACACCTTTATTCATCCACATTTTAAAGCCCATATCCGCGCGTGCAGGTTTAAATGTAACATTGCCCCAAATGGGTGACAGAGTTGAAAGCTTAGACTCCTCATTCAAAGCAACATGTGCCTGGTGCCAGATCGAAACAGTGTTTCTGACAATTGGGTTTTTTGTGTTTTTTAGCAGCTGTTTAGTTTCAGCTGAGTAAATATAGGATTTTAATGGCAGTTCTATTGTGTTGTTTTCAATTTGTATCCAAGAAGGAGTATCCTTACGTGAAAAATATGAAGTAGCGGCACATAATTGAGCTGCCCAGTAGTACAGCTTCATGTTAGGCAGTCTAAGCCCCCCTCGGTCGAAAGGTAAATATAAAAGAGAAAGTCTTAACCTGGGCCGTTTATTATTCCATATGAATTTGGTAAAGTTTTTATTTAATGATGAAAACAAAGAGGCAGGAATATGTAGGGGAATAGATTGAAAAAGATATAGAAACTTTGGAAGAATCGACATTTTTATAATATTAATGCGACCTATCATGGAGATTGGCATCGTGTCCCATCTCTCTAATGATTCTAAAACCTTTTGAACTAGAGGGTCATAATTGATAGAAACAATTTTCTTTATGTCCGGGTTAACCTGGATTCCCAAATAGGTAAAACCTTCGTAGGTGCAGGTAAATTGTGTTTGGATAGGAGGGTTGTTTTTGTTCAGAAATAATAGGGAGCTTTTCTTCTGGTTATAGAGTTATATTTTTAATTAAATTTTTTACATCAGTTGTGCTTCAGCACTGCTCATCTGCATGGATGAATCTGATTTGATTGTTTGTAATGGTCAACTGTGATCACCATCTGAGCTGATCTATTATTCTACACTGGCAGCAAGAAGAAAGCAAGAGATACATCCAAAATGCATGTTGTTTGAGCAAGTAAGTCCTGTATCTGCCACCATAATATTCGGACCTTCTTTTCTCTGTTTACAGACATGACATAAACCCATAATTCTGGTCTCACTGGAAAACAGAGCTATTTTATGAGGTGGCAATTACATATAAATTCGTAAAATGTTTGAATTATCAATCAATGAATTAAAAGTACAATTTAAGGAAAGTAAACATAAAGATCAATCATAAGATTGAAGAGAGAACACAAGAACAAAATTTTAAAGACTTTTTTGTGCCACATAGGCCTACATACAATTCTGAAGTGTAGCTTGATTAAAATACTTTTGGTGCCACACTATATGAATGTACCTATACAATATGTTATAAAAATGTAAATAGCCACATTTTTAATAAATATATTTAATTTGTAAGAATAGCCATGTGTACCTTATAGCCAACTTAATAGATCTTTTTTTTAGTTGAGGTGTAAAAACGCTGTATGGTTTTCTCACCTATGGTGAGTTTGTTGCTTAGAGGTGTTGTTTAAATTGATAAAACTCACAAGCCCTTTCACCCCTGCATCAGTTCACCACTGCAGCCCTCTGCACCTCTCAGGCCTGTCACCACGTCTTTACTGCCTGACAACAGACTACAATGAAAAACAGCAGAAGATCAACACAAACCACATCTGACTGAAAACAGAGACGAGATAGAGAGAATGACACGAGAGAAAGAGAGTGAAAAGACACGTCACAATCTGGAAAGATTGGCTTATGATAAATGACATAGGAGAAGAAGAAAGAGTGCACTGGGGTGCGAGGCAGCCTTAGAGAAAGCCACTGGTGATGATGATGTCATGGCTTTGGCTCTCTAGAGCATGGAGAGGGCTGGGCTGCGAGGGGGGGGGGATGGGGGGGGGGGGGGGTGCGGGCCGTGGATTGGGTATTGGCGGAAGGGGGGACTGTAATATGAGTGACCCCCATCTTAAATTGAAAGCAGTTGTGAATTCTCTCGAGGGTAAAGTTTAGCAATCCAGACTCGGCTCACGGTTCCCACGACACAGTCCGACCTCCCTCCTCACTCTGTCCCGATGTCCATTCTTTCTCTCTTTCCTTCCTAAAATCACTAGTCTCCGTGCCTATAAATGGGAAGTCTGGTGGCAGTTTCGAGGAAAGGCCAGCACTGAAAAAGGCAATAAGGAGGACTCACAGCATCCATGATTATTAAAAGAAATCTGGAGATTATAAAATGCCTCTGAAATGGAAAATAGTTGAGGCAGATAATTTAGGAGATGGTCGGGTGGCTAGACCGCTCCCGCCTTGTTTTTCTCTCTACTTTCTCTATCATTTTATCGTCGTCTTTATCTTTCTTAGCAAGACAAACGCCTGTTCTGCAGCATCTGGGGAAAATGCAGTTTTCCCAGTGCAGCCAACATGCAGGAAAATATCTCTTAAAATCCCTTAAAATATTAGATCATTTGACCTTTTATGACAAGCCAAGGTTTGTTCAGGATAGAAAACATGATGTAGTGTGACTCCTCAGAAACATATGTAAGGGATAATGTATAGCGAGGCGGTTGTTATAGCGAATAACAACCCCCGACAGGCTGATCGGGAGCCCGACGCGAAGCGGAATCTTGAATCAGCCTGAAGGGGTTGTTATTTGCTATAACAACCGCCTCGCTATACATTATCCCGCTTATTACATGGCTACCTACAAAATAAATAAATAATTTGACACAAATTATTGATTTAAAAAGGAGTTTATTGACTTAAAACCGATTGTATTGCTTCCGCTAAAGAAAATAGTCCGTTCCGCGTCCATAGCAACGCGCTGTTTTTCATGGCAACGGTGTGTTATACTTCGCAGCGGTCTGTTATCAAGAATTATACCATGGTCTGGGTGAATACTCGATTCTGATTGGCTGCAGGGTGTCCATTAAAAAGTGATAGAGGACACCTAGTAAAGGAGTTCTGGTGAAACTGACTGTTTACCATTCGAAATTAATAAATAAATGCGCTGGCTACATCAGCTGTGAGTAACCATAGCAACAGGCAGTAAACTGAAGGGTTCTACGAGCTGAGCGGACTATAAATATCTCCGATTGCTAAATAAACCGTCAGGCGTAACCAGGGAAACCAAGTTATTGTTTGTAAAAACTTTAGATTTCGATTGTAAAACTAATTAAAATATAAACTAATGTTTTAAAAATTTGTTATTTGGCAAGTGACCTTGGTATAAGCGGGTTAATGCCCTTCGAGGTGTCCATTGTCAGGAATTTATGGACTTCGGCGGAGGCAACCTCCACGCCTCGTCGTCGTCCATTAATACCTGACAATGGACACCTCGTCGGGCATTAACCCTTACATAACAGACTGCATTCTACATTGGAATTCAGCCAAGCCATGTAATAATGCTATTTATGTGTTAATAATTTGTGATATTTGTAAAACAAAACAAAAAACTAGGGCCGTGGAACAATTAATCGCGATTAATCGCATCCGAAATAAAAGTTTGTGTTTACATAATATATGAGTGTACTGTGTATAATTATTTTGTATATATATAAATACACACAAATATTTCTCAAATATATATATGCATGTGTGTGTATTAATATATACAAAATAATTATACACGGTACACACATATATTATGTAAACACAAACTTTTATTTTGGATTTTTTATTTTTTATTATATTAATCGCGATTAATCGTTGCACAACCCTAAAAAACCCATAAAAAACACTTTTTAATTTTGAAAATATATTTTAAAAACAGTTTTGAAATGGTTTTGTTAGGTGTAAGCTAAATTAAAGATTTTTCCTTTGGTTTATTGCGGAATCTCTTATAAGTCATTGATCCGTCTGCGATCTGAAAGGGATGCAGATGCCCTGATATTTCAGTACTGAGGTTCATATTTAGTAGCCTAAGGTCTGTCTTAGAGAAAATAGAGCCAAGAGGTCTAAAGTCATTTGAGTTTCCTAATCCATCCACCCACTTGCCATGAATATTGTTGTTTCAGCAAAGTGCTGGCAAGCCCAAATCTTCCAATCAAATTATGTTTTTGATTAACACAGGCAGTCTGGTCTAAAACACACCTGACCCATGCAAAAGACGAGGATTTATTTGGAAAACACTGGCATATCATTTGATGTCTGAAGAGTCTCCTTTTGGAAAACGGTGATGTTGTGGTATAGTTAAAAATATGGCATTCAAAACGTAATTCTTCTGGCAGTACAGCTAATTGCTGAATGTATACGTTGCCCAAGTAAACACAACCGCACACAGAACAGATGGGAGCCTCTGCATTGTCTTGCATGACACTTTGCCAGCATAACACTAACTGCTGGGTAAATGCTTCCAGACCGCAGCTGTAATGTTTTTCCTCAGTTGTATCTATTGTTACGATCTCAGTCCAGAATACCAGCTAAGTAAAATGTGTGTGGCAGTCTTTACAGCCAAGTATGTGTGTGGCAGGCTTTATAAGCAATGAATCGTATTTATGGTTCAGTAAGAATTACAGGCTTGTGCCATACAAAAATGAGTGATCTTATGCAAAAGGGAGAGGCTTCGATTTGATGTCAGACATGAGGAAAGTTGTGTAAGGTCATCGGTTTGAGTCTGAAATCTCACTTTCTCTCCCTTTCCCTCTCTACATAAGCACCATTGTGTTTTTGCATGATAAAATCAAGAGGAAGGAATGTTTGGGGCTGATTCAAAAATGTAAATAGCATTTTAATTTACAAAGATGTGTTATATGTTGACTTAAACAGCGGAGACATGCTTTGTGTCTCTAGAACATTGATTTGTTGTGTAAGAATATGCTTTAGCCTGATAAGCTGTACAAACCTCTTTATGTGTGAAATATCTTGACAGCTTCAGGGAGTGAATTAATGCTTTGTTTTTTAACGGCACTAATTGCAAGTTGTGGTGCAATTTATTTTCCCGCAGTCCTGTGCATGCTCACTTTTGTGCTGGCTGGGTTGTTCTGTTTTATTAGTCAGGCTGTGTCCACAGCTTTTTGGACTCAAGCCCTCGGAGACAATGTCTGGGTCTGTAACATCACAGAAGGAGCATGATGAAGTGCTTTGATGTGAATTAGTGATACATGGAAGGTCTCTTGAATGCATTTATCATCTCAACCTTTTCATTCTTTTGTTGAAGAAAGTGCACAGCTGTTGATAGCCTCACTTTGAATGTCTTCGGAATTAAATCCAAACAGCAATCATTCCCATGTTTGGTGACTGAGGCGATCGGCCCTCAATCAGTGTTCAGAATGTAAATATCCATTCACTTTAGGTCAGTGTTCGTGGCAGGGTTATCATTTATATATTATCGTATTTAATGTTAAGATTTTAAAATAGATATACTTTCAGTTTACAATTTAATTGTAGTTTATGTTATGCGCTTTTGTCTTTTTTTAAAAGTTTTTAAAAATAAATATTTCTATTAAGCTTGAATTTATTCTTATTTCAGTTTTAGTAATTTTAGTAGGCTACTTCAACTTATTTATTTAATTCCCTTGCCAAAGCAACATTATTTATTTAGCATATTTAGGCTACATTTATCAAAAAAACAAACAAACATTTTAATAGACTATTTAATATTTGATGGTCTGATGTGCTCTGTTACACACAGAGGTGGACAAACACAACTTCCGTACTTGAGTGAAAGTACAGATACTTCTGGTCAAATATTACTCTGTTACAAGTAAAAGTTGTAAAGAACAATTTTTACTTAAGTAAAAGCACAGAAGTACTCGTTTTTAAAAATAGGCCTACTTAAGTATCTAAAGTAAAAAGTAAATGTCAATTGTTTTATTATTGTTGCATTGTTGTATGTAGCCTAATAGGCTACTTACAGTATGCCTCTGAATCTATGCCTGCCTACCTACCCTCATATCACTATTGAATTTATTTCTAGAACACAGTTCCAGAAGTGGGATTGAATGTGAGATTGAATAAGTGCACTCAATAATGTCCACAATGGTTTCGGACACCCAAATGGCTGTTCCCTCAAATAGTGTCCTATTTAGTTTTTTGGCTTTTAGTATGAATATGTTAGCCTTACTGTTATCTATAAGCTAGTGTGCTCCAAAACAATGACAAAATTCGCATTTAGAAGACCAAACCCAATGTTGAAAATGAATATCAGGTTAATGTCAGAATCCAACGTAAGATTGACGTAAATCTCCAACGTTGGACAGACGTTTTATTGTGGTTGAAAATGAAAATTCTGATCCGACGTCAGGTTCTGACATCAGTCAGACATCGAGATTATGACGTCAAACCGACATCGGGTTCTGACGACAATCTGACTTCAGGTTCTGACGTCAACCCGACTTTCACTTCCAACCAAAATGCAACCCCTGCAACCAAAATCATCCCCTGACTAACGTAACGTTACAACTTTCTACTCAAGGACCTTGACAGAAATGCAGTGGAGTAAAAAGTACAAAATTTGTCTTTCAATTGTAGTGAATTTATAGTAAAATATTTCCAGACAAAATAATAGGCTACTCAAGTAAAGTATTGATAGCCTACTCAAAAGTGTAGCCAACTTAAGTAGGCCTACAGTACTAAGTAAATGTACTTTGTTACCATCCACCTCAGATTATACACTTCTTTGCTTTTTGTTAGGATGACAGCAAGTTTCAAAAAGTTTAGTTCTGCCTCAGCGGTCTAACATCAATGTCAACATGATTGAGATGGCCAATCAAATCAAAGGAGGCGGAGCTTACTGTTCACAGAAGACAAGAACGAATTCCAACGCGCTCTTGTTTTAACTTACTAGAGTGCATGGTGAGATGCAAGTACCTAAACATTTAATATTTGACAACTGTTTTACCATAGAAATATTCAAAGCTGACAGTAATGATTTATTACGTTTAAAATGTGTTATAATGACCATTAATGTCTTTTAAATTACATAGGTTGTGAAATCAAGCATTTCTCGTTCTCACAGTTTTTAGCTAGCTTATGTACTAGCATAGCATACATTTACCAGATTAGCCTGCTGTGTTAATTATATTAGGTATGGTTTTGGCTTTCAATATGGTTCCCAATTACATGTCTCAAATTAATGATGTTTGTGTGTACTTAGGATGGCAATTAATTTATTAAAATATTATAGTTAAAAAAATATATTTTATTATTATTATTAATAGTATTATTAATATTTTTGTAATAACAAAATATTATAGTATTATTATATAGTATACCACATTACTATTATTTTGTATAATATTAAATTACTTTTACAGAACATAGTATGTTGCAACAATCGATTTCTCGATTTCTCATGACAACGGCCTTGCTTTACAATGCATCAAATTATTTATTTTTTTATAACTGGGAATATCAATGAAGAAGCGCCATTTTACGTTGTTTCCAAAATGGCGGTGGCTAACATGATCTGAAACTAATGTGAAAGAAACAAAATAAACTTTCACTTTCAACTGCTCATAGTGTGAGGTTAGGAGAGAGAAACTAAAGCGAGAGTTAATTTATAATATGTGGCATCTGATTGTGTTTGAAGTGTTTGCATTCGAGATCTGGTGCCAAAAGAAGTCTAAAAAGATGATGTACTGGTAAGAAACTCTTTCTTTCACATTGCATTCCGGTATTATGGTGACCTAATAAACAAAACTGTTTCCAGCCAAACAATCAAAACAGCCTGATATTCTCCCACAGAGTCTTCCTGTAACGTTTCATTACTTGTGAGAGGATATGACATCATTCACTGAGAATTCAGTCTCTCAGAATATTTTGGATATAGAGTCACCTAATTTATGAAGGATCAGACTTTTTGGTGGGCAGCCTATCAGACAACAAAAATAGCTACTTGAGTCAAGTCTGGTAAGGAGTGGGCTGAAAAAATGTCTCATGGATGAACTTTTTGAGGGTGGAGATCTGTATTGAACAGCACAAAAGATAATTGGCGCAGGTCTTATGGATCTCTGGGTGGTCACTGACTGTTAGACTTCCCCACAGCTGCCTTTACAAAAGAGGGCTTTCGGGATTATGGGTGGACAAATAGGAGATGTGAAATATTAGAGCCCACCAAAGATGCCTGTTGTATCCTTTTGAAAATTGGACTACATTTTTAGTTTTTTTAAATCAAACTTTCTGTAAAATGTTAAAATACTCAGTTTCAATACTATAGCCAAAAGAAGTTAAAGGTGCTCTAAGCGATGTTGGGTGACGTCACTTCTTGTTGACGTTCTAAGTTTTGTCAAACAAAACGGAGGCTAGCTCGACCCTCCCTCCTCCTCATCCCGTCCCCTCCCCCTCTCTTCCGTGCTTCCTGAAACAGTCATGAACCATTTAGAAAAAACAAACTGGATTTACACAACTGTCCAGCAAAAACAGAGCCACCTGAATGTCGGATTGGAAGCCGGCAGAGTTCTCGCGACCTTTTGAACGCTTTTCCGATGTAAATTCGGGACTTCGCGTTCCTTCTCCTTTTCCCTCTTCTTTGTTATTTGTTCATTGGAACATCGTCTCTTTGGTCGTGTGTCGGCCATATCAAAATTCTCAAGAATATACTATTTTAACGTTAGTCGTTGTTAGGACATCTCTCCTCTAGCTAACTTCCCTCTTCATGCTTCTTTCTCCTCCACTCCCCACACATCCCCCTTCATGTGCACGCGCACTAACCCCCCAACCCCCACCCCCAAATCATTCTTGTCGGTTATTGGCTGGAGCACTGTTTGTTATGTTTTGTGGTCCAGGCTGGGCCAGTTTGTTTTTCTTGACGTTTGTGGAGCCTGGGCTGTCTACAGAGACCGCATTTTTTTACAGTGTGTTCAGGGGACAGGCAGCTAGCGGATAGTGAAGAGACGTTTGCTGGATGTGACAAAAAATGTTTTGGCCTAAAAAACGTGTGACATCGCTTAGAGCACATTGTAAAATGTAAAAATGGCCTTTTCCCAGAAATGAGCTTTTGCAGGGTGTGGTGTATGATGCACACTAGAAAGTTTTGTCCTTGTCCAGTGTCTGTGCTATTTCTCTCCAGAAGTTACAAGCAATAATATACAGGGTATCTTGGTACTCCCTTAAACTAGAATTGTGTGTATCTCTTAAAGTCACCATGAAAAAAAAAAATGAGACAATCTGTCATGAGATCAGTTGGTAAGCTACCAATTGAGCTTGAAGGGATAGTTCAGCCAAAAATAAAAAAATCTGTCATCATTTACTCACCCTCCAGTTGTTCCAAACCTGTATGAATTTCGTTCTTCTGCTGAACACAAAAGAAGATATTTTGAAGAATATGGGTAACCAAACAGTTGATGAGCCCCATTGATTTCCATAGCTATGGAAGTCAATGGGGCTCATCAACTCTTTGGCTAAGCCATTCTTCAAAATATCTTCTTTTCTGTTCAGCAGAAGAACGAAATTCATACAGGTTTGGAACAACTGGAGGGTGAGTAAATGACAGAATTTGTATTTTTGGGTGAACTGTTCCTTTACCTTGTACTGAACCCAGAATATTTCTACAGCGGAAATTGTTTTAATGACGTTCAGGGGTAGGAAGAATTATGTTTTTTGCCTTTAAATGTTGAAACATTTGAGGCATTTATTTACAAGGAAGGAAAATGAAGGGACTCAAACAATGTTACTGCCACCAGCTGCGGGAACAGATCGCAAGCCATGCAGCACCTCCCTGTTCCCATTTGCCTCAGTAACAGGTGTGAAGCCATCGCCTGCATTTCACAGAGACTTGTGGTATAGCGATCAAAACCGGAGCCACAGACAGTACATTACTCTCACGCTGAGCCGTCACGTCCAGTTTAGAGATGGACAGAGACAGGATGTAGGCCCTCTGTTTACTTTCACAAAAGGCTCCAGCCATTTCCTGTGGGTCATTTGGTGACTGAAAGCAATAGTCTTGGGTTCAATGGTTTGCAGTTCAGCTGACCGTCACGCCGTTTCTGTTGACCTGTCACCTCAGAAACAATAAAATTATGTGTCTTCTCTTGGCGGACACCACAAAGCAAATTATATCTTGTTTTGAAGGTGATAGTTATACAAGTGAAATAAATGAGGAGTGTTGTTTTATGCTTCAGATTGGCTTTCTTCTGGAGGTATATGGACAATCATACATGTACAAAAATAAGTCTTTGGTTTTTTATTGTCTCCGCCTAGACAATCAAATGACATAATCCTCAGTTTGCTCATGTACTTCATGAAAACAAAGTCATTTTTTAGCAGTCAAATGTATTTGAACTTGAACTATCACATCTGATCACATTTGACAGTATAGTCTTTCTTAAAGCAGTATAGACTTTCTTAAAGTCTTTCTTAAAACTTAATATGTCACAATTGTGAGTTTATATTTCATAATTCATAACTACATCTTAAAATTGCAACTATTTCTCACTATTGCAACGTTATATCTCACAATTTTAACTCTCACAGTTGTGAATATTTTTTTCAGTTGTGGCTCTAAATTTCACAATTGCGACTTTGGCTGTGTCCAAATTCAGGGTCTACATCCTTCGGAGTACTCATTTGAAGGATGTTACGTCACAGCGCCGCGACGAAGGCTGTCCAAATTCGTAGGATCCTTCAAATGCGGCCCACAAATACGTCCTCCTTTTCCCCGAATTGGAAGGATGGGTGTGGTGGATCCTTTCCCGTCCTACCTATCCCATAATTCTTTTCGGCAGAGCGTAATGGCGGACGAAGCGAGTGGTAGCCATGGTAGCAGAGTGGGAGAGGAGTATGCTTTTCAATGTAAGTTTTTTTAAAACTGTCTTTTCAAAAAAATATATTTATAAATTTATATATATTTATAAATATATTTTTTCAGTGGTTGTCTAGTCAGGCATTTTGTTTTAGCGTTAAGCATTTTTTTTTACATTTGTATGTTTATGTAAAAAAAAAAACATTACTTTCGTAAACTAGCTTCTTCCTTACTGCCTGTGTGAATATCCCCTTATAGTAATTATTACACACAGCTAATTTGTTAGTGATTGAAGCTGTTTTTAACGCTTCTAGGGACGAAAGAGCAGACAGAAGTGTTTATAAAGCTCCGGTTGCTAGGCGACAGGATATGAGCAACGGGTAAGGGAGGGAACTGAAAGAAGGCTAGGCTGTCCAAATTCACAAACACCGATTTCCGGGTTTTGCGGTCGTCGGAGGATCCCTCCTCCTTCAACCGGGTAGGAAGGATCCTAAGGAGGATGCAGACCCTGAATTTGGACACAGCCTTTATGTCTAATAATTATTACATTATTTCTCACAATTGTTACTTAATATTTCATAATTTGCAACTTGATATCTCGTTACTTTTTATCTCACAATTTCATCTTTCTATCTCACAGTTATGAGTTTATTCCTTGAAACGATCTATTTTTTTTATCAGTTGCGACTTTTAACTGTATATCCCACCTTTGCAACATCATCTCTCACAATTGTGACTTTTATATTTCACAAAGGAAGTTTAATTTAGAAAACTTCTCTTATTTTAAGCTTTTTTTTTTTTTTTTACTCTTAGGCAAATTACTTCCATATGATCAGAAAGCGATTCATGAAGATGTCTTCAGATCTGCACAACATACCTTCCATAATGCCCCTGATAAAAACATGTTCTGTTACAGCTGTGTTGTCGATCCGCTGTTCTGCAAATGACAAACATGAGTGAAACAAATTACATACATTTTCTAATGCTTTAAACCTCCTGTTTCAGCCTATAGAGGCCTGTAATTGGCCTTCACCGACAGGCCTCTCTTCAGCTCTGAAAGCAAATGCACTCCCGTTCACCCTCCCACTGTGTATATTTGAATCATGGATCATTTGTGCAAGCCTGCGGCTTTCTTTGTGGCGACCCCACCGGTCTCCAATTGACTCATGCTTGAAGGTGACTATGATCCCTGCCAACTTTGCCGTCATCGACTGCGTGGTGATTTTCTGGCTGTTTCCCATGAACACGTGCAAGACAGTGATTAGTCAACATTTGATCGTTAAATTTGCATGCTGAGGTATGGTGTGGTGGTAACTTCCTCAAGGCGCTAACTGACTGTTGCCAGTCATTGTGGTTTAATGGCGTCTCAGGCTGATCAACAGCTCCAGGTCAGAGCCAGTGACCAGGCTCCTGAAATTAGAGAAACACAAGCCTACGTTTTCTCCTCACACTCCCCCACTCCAGCTCCTCTCCATGCCAGTGGTACTGCGGGTAGAGGAACTAGGCCCAATATCTGTTTTTTATATCTAGGTCATTGGGATGTCTGTGGCTTTAGATGGGAGCGTAGCCTAATCTATGGGCTTTCTCTAGTAAAATGCTTTCAGCTGTGGTGAGCTTTTTCTCCCCTTTACGCCTGGATCTTGCACACTGACATGCTGGATCATTAGATAGCAACTCCCTGTGCTTTCATCATCCAACCTGTTTTTTTTTTTCTGTTGATGGTGACTGTCTCTTGAATTTAAGTCTGTGTTTTTTCCATCCAAGAATGCAGAAGACACAGATGGGAACACCTTTGGAAAGCTTCCTGGCATTTAATATCTCCATTGTTGGAGGCCTGTGAAATATATCTAACAACCCCAAGTAGAGCATCACTGTTTAGGCCATCTTCAGAGCGGGGTTTGGGGGGGCTACATAATAAAACTACTGTTTGGCATTCAGCCACTGACTACTGCTGAAAGGCAGAATTCCTTTAGTATGTCTGCTGATAATTTGCCAACGGATTTTCATGTTTCTCTCAAAAACACCTTTGGTTTTCAGTTTCCTGTTTTAGAATAGAGTTCTCTGATGGCCTGAGGCAACATTTGTCATTGGACCTTATTGGAACCACTAACCTTTAAGAAATAATGTAAAATATGGGAGACTAGAACTAATAGTTCACCCAAAAACAATACATATTTTGTCATCATTTACCCTCCCTCATGTTGTTCTTATAACCTGCATGACTTTTTTTTTTCTTCAGAAAGAAAAAAAGATATTCAGAGAAATGTCTCAATGTCACCAAAACTATTTGATTACAGATATTGTTCAAAATATCTTTGTGTTCCACAGAGGAAAGTCATACAGGTTTGAAACAACATGAGGGTGAGTAATGAAAAAATGGAGCAATGCCATAGAAGTTTAGGTTCCCCAAATAATTTTTCTTGGTGTGTGTGTATAACATTTTAATAATCTAAAGTACCTTTTCCACTGTAAATAATCCATGGATGTTGAATAATTTAACATCCATGGAAATGGTCTGCATAGAACCATTCCATGGATGTTAAAAGTTACAATACAGAACCATAAGAGTTAATTATTCATAAGAGATATTGAACATTTCCATGGAAATGTTCAATATCTCTTATGAATAATTAACTCTTATGGTTCTATACTGTAAAAAATACTGTAAAACATTATTTTCATTATTTGTAATCACAACTTTTTATCTTTTGTCAAATCAACTTAGTTAATTAATGTGGTTCAGATAACATAATATTTTGAGTTTCTATTGAATAAACCAATCTCCTTCATTGCATTGACTCAATTGTTTAATTTCAATTAACTTAAATTTTTAAGGCAACCAGGTGACTTACTTTTTTAAGTTAAACCAACAATAATTTTTTACAGTGCATAATTATTATAGGATAAGAAGATACAGACATATTTCCCAACATATCTGTATCATAGCATATTTAATGGCCTTTCAGCTAAATGTAAACAATTATGACAAGTAAAACGGCAAAACTGGACATGGTGAATTACAAAAAAACCCAGATGAGATTTAATGAAAAACAAGATTTTGTGCAGTTGAACTTTTGGATTCAAGAGCCCTTCTGAATGTAATACAGACCATGTATAGCCTACTTTTTATTACAATAAAGCAATTTTTTTTATTTATTCTTATATATATTTTATTTATACACAATGTCCTGTTTTGAGATGAAGTAGTAGTGGACTGGATGGTTGGATGGAATAGTAAGGGTGTCTCTGTCTGTACAATTGGCAGGGATTTCACTATATCTCAACAATGACATTCTTCTATTATTGCTCAGCCTGTTTACATGGAGACAATTCAACTATACAACTGAGGACCAGAATTCCTAACATTTAGGCAAAAGCCTCATTGAAACCATGCATTTCTCCTTATCTGTGCAAAATAAACGAATTCCCCGTGTGGAAGGTCACTCACCTTGAAGCGCTTCAGATCCAACAGCCTGTTTGTTTGTCTAGAAGTAAAATGTGATCTTGGAATGTCTTGGATCTCCATCCACTCCTTTGATTCTTTACTCTCGTAAATTATTTGTGCAGTTTACCTCCCTTACGAATTCAATGAATCAGTATGTTTCTTTGTGGTTATCTTGTCAATTTAACTTCATGAAATTGAATTCTTAATGAGATGCGTGGACTTTTTCATTGTCTAATCATTTGTTTTACAGCTGATAACATTGTAGAACATTAATTGATCATTCCATCTAATGTTAGATTGTTTAAAAAGGGATTTCTTAAAAAATAACATGCTTTGGATATTTTGGAGAAACAGGTTTAAACAGTCTTTACAAGCCCAATTTCTTTTCTCAAACATTTTTTTATTCTCACTCTAGTTTCTTCCAAAACATTCGCTTGATTAAAGGGTGAGGTGATCTCAGAGGCGCATGACAAACTGTTATGATGATGATTTAAGACATTACTTGCGCTGACATGTCTGACTATTCCTCACGCTATACTGTAAATGTAACATATTCAAGCGGAACGCATGACGTGATAGAGTCATTTTAGTTTGCTGGAAGTTAGTTTGGTGATATTTTGCTATAAAAGTCAGGTCAATCTTCATGCTTTATTTGGGGTCTGAGAGACCCAAAAAACATTTTTATAGTTCAAAATCATTTAACGTAAGTGTTAGGTTTATACTCTTCGTAATTGTATGAGAAACCACACTGACATACATTCAGACTGGGTCAACTAATCAAGGGCAAATTTTAACTGAAAGGTTGAACTGTTTTCAAATGAGTGACATTTTTACTGGGGCAAATTGTCACACACACACACACACACACACACACACACATATATATATATATATATATATATATAGGCTATATATTGTTTTCCAAGACTTTAGGTCTACATAAATAAATATTGGAGTAAAAGGTGTGACAACTAGCCCCAGTCTCTCAGTAGGCTAACTGAAGTCTATGAAAACGTAAACATAACGTAAATTCAATCTTAATAGGTTATTTGACCTCAGGATGTTGGCACTGTGACTTAAAAACAGATCATTACCTCTCCGGCTAATTTAACGCGTTTTTAATAGCTCTACAAATTTGATAAACTGCCGCTGCTCACAGAGACGCCCTCGTAACATAACGGGGCTTTGTTGAACTCTGCACTCATCCGTCGTAATTGTACTCTTTTGGTGTGACTGATTATATTCCCTGAAGCAAAATGATGTATGAGGACAGCAGCAGTAAAGGAGTTAACGCTGACAGGAAGTTCAAGGAGTCCGTGTCCACACGGGGGGCACTTCTACTCCTCTCTCACACTCGCTCACTTCAAGGCACATGCAGCCTCCAAACCCACTTCAGTCTTTCTCAGTTCTCCACAAACAATTTATGAGCATTTTTTTGTAATTAATGCATTCTTTACGCAGTCTACATGTAGTGTGAGTGATCAACGAAGACAAAGAAACCAAAATGAAGATGTTCCATACTTAATTTTAAGTTTTGAACGGTAGCGTTTCTTTCAGCTTTCGCACGCGCGTAACGTCCAGTCGAGTGACGCGTGACTGTTACTCATATATGGGACTGTGTTCGCGAGAACAGTATCCAGTGAGGATGATGACAGCTCATACTCAGCGGAGAGACTCTCAAGAAAGTTGGAAACTGAACACTGGAGCATCCAGCGTTGCTTAGGGCATTACACCACAGGAAGCCAAGCTTCGAGACGCATTGTTTAGTCAAAGCAAGCAGGAATACTCACTCATGCTCACGAGCTGGGAAAACTGTTGACTCTTTTCTTCAAAGTGGGATATTAGGATTGGAAACGGAGTACGTACATTGGCTGCGTTACTTTTGATGTCTCCGAACAGCACACCTGTAAAGGTATGTTACAGCTTGTCAACTGTTTAAGACTTGTCAATTTTCTCACGATCAAAGATAAGGAAAATATAAGTTACATCTACGTACCACGTAGAAAACCAGTAGGCTACTGATAAGTTGCACAGCATTAAGACTTTACAGTAACCTATAGTGCTTAGTTTTTTTTTTTTTTTTTGCGTCTAAGAACTGGCACAGTTTAATAAACAGAGATTCATAAATCACACAATATGAGAGCAAGTCAAGAAGTGTGTGGGGGTCTATCATCATCATCATCATCATCCCCATCATCATCCCCATCATGTCTTGGACCTCTAAAACAGTACCTGTTAACATAAACATATGTATATTTTTTATAGTAGGCCTAATTAATATGTATAATTTATATATATATATATCTGTTTACTTGCTCCAGAGTAATTTTTTACCATTCAGTTCCTTATTATGATTTCATCTCACTTCAGCCTGCATGGGGAAAAAAACTAAGCTGGTCTGTTGTCTGGTTTTTAGATGGATTGTATGAACTTTTAGCTGGTAAGACTGGGAGACCAGTGAAACCAAATTAAAACACCTTATTGTGAGACCAAGTCTAGACCAGTTTAAACCAGCAAGCCAGTTTAGGCTTGATTAAGGTGTTTATTTTCAGCAGGGTTCTGTACACCTTGTTGCTGTTTTAAGCTGGTTTTCCAGCCTGGTGTGTTCACAAAACCTCTTTAAAACCATCACAACAGACCATCTAAAAACCTTAGGCTGCTTTAAGATGGGGTTTTTTTCCAGTAGGGTATAGACTCATTCTGTAACGTGTATTACCTCAGCCTTAGCTCACAGGCGGCATTGGAAAACCCTTCAACATGGGATTGGTTTCAGCATCAGGTCTTTTGTAAGACATTTATAAAGTCCAAACTTTCTCAACCACTCTTACAGCCCCCCTCTCTTGCTCAACAAACACTATTTTCTTTAGCAGCTGGAATGCTGACTATTCGGGGTGGACAAATAAAACTTCCCAACGATTCCCGTCTGGTCTCAATTTACTCACTCGTTAGTTCAACCGGGAATACAACTCATTGAAAAGATGTCAGTCTTTACAAGTGGGAATCTGTATGTGCAAATATTGCCTGAGCTAAGCCCCAAATATGTCATTTGCTATTAAAAAAGAAACTCAACTTCATCTTGGATCAGTGAAATCATGTGATTGATGGGACAAAAACGTAATGCATCCCAGCTATTCTGAATTACATTATATGCTGCTGTTTAGCAAGTTCATGCTGTTGTGCTTTATGATCTAAACACACACCACACAGTTTATCTGTCATTTTATATTTCAGTAGAGCCGTGGGATCTCGTTTATTTTCCTTTCAAACACGTAGGAGACGTGTATACTTGGTAAAAACAGAACACTGACCGACCTTAAGGTCTAACTTTCTTGAAAATGTCAACACGCATGGATTTGAGCTCTGAAAACTCTAACTCTCCGCAAATGACACTTCAGGGTTTTTCCAGCTTATTATGTTATTTTGAAAATTGCAGCACTTCTCAGGGCAAAAAAAATATCTTAAATATCGCCCATTTGGGTCTTTGGGGGGAAAGGGGTATTGTTTGGTCATTTTCATCATATCAAAGAGAAGAATAGGCTTTGGGATTGGTCATGGAATCTGAACTGAGTGACAGGAAGTCAGCCAAACCCTCCCTCTGGATGTTTGGACCTTTGAATGTGAAGGTTAACATGCAAATCTCTGTTTGCTTTGAAAGCCAACATCCCCTTTTCACCATCCACTTATTCACTTGGAAAACTGTCCTTGCTAATGCCGGCCTGCTGCTTAGTTTACCATGAATTTAGGAGACAAACCCTCTCCTCCTAAGAGCTTGGAGGAAATACACCAAATCCCCATTTCCTCCCAGTGCACCCCAGCTACAAGAATTTGGGCTGATGAGCTTCCCAGCTTCATGCTCCATGTCCCACATGGAGTGATGCGGTACAATACGTGACTGAGGTGCAAAGCGCAGCTCGAAATCTGTGTATCATCTTTCATAGTGTCAGAATGTTTGTTGCAATGGCTGAACTTTAATGCCCAAAGTCTATTTTGTCATCAGCATAGTATGCACATAGTGTACGTGCTCAGTCAGATTTTTTTTTTAACTGTACATACTTTTTACGCTCAGCATGCACATGCACATTAAATATTTTTGCACTTATAAGTGCCATTAAATTACCTGCTCCATTGTTTCACAGTCGGAAAAGAAATGGAGGTTTCGGGAACAACGACAACAAACCACTCAAGACTACAACAACCATGGATGCTCATGTAAACAAGATACCGCAACTAAATTTAAATGAGTACAACTACATTTTTATCGCTCATAAATTTAGGAGAGAAATAGTGCAGACAGCAGACAAAGATGAAGCTTTTTAGTGTGCATGTGATGATTGCTTATTGTGTTCTTGCACGCTATCAAACGAAGCATACTTTAAAAAGCTATGCGTTCTGTTGTAAGTATACACAAACTGTGTGTAACATACAAAGTATACTTAGGGCTTAAAGAGTTAGTTCACCAAAAATTAACATTCAGTCATCATTTACTTACCCTCATGTCCAAACCCGTAAGACTTTATTTAATCTTCGGAGCACAAATGAAGGTATTTTTTCTGAAATCTGAGAGCTTTCTGTATTCTACATTGACAGCTATACGCTACTACAATTTTGATGCTTCAAAGTTCATAAAGAGATCTTCAAACTAATCCATATGAATTGAGTGGTTTAGACCAAATTTTCTGCAGATGAACGAAAGTCTTACAGGTTTGGAACGACATGAGGGTGAGTAAATAATGACAGAAATTTTTATTTTTGGGTGAACTGACCCTTTTAAGCTTTGTATTTGCATTATGTAGATGTTCTATTAGAAAATGCATTTAATTTTGACGTTTAATTTTCATCTCAAATGCAAATGTTCTAAGATATTCCCAGATAAGAGCATCTGTCCAGCAGATGTCCATGTAGAGGTTCTAATGGAGGTAGTAGTGAAAACATGGCTGACTTAAACAGAGGCATTTCTGACACTGGTGGAGGAGAAAAGAGCTGGGTATGGGAGGGAGTTTTCGGACTCTGTTTCTCTCAAGGAGTCTTGTGTTTGCAGTGGTGATGGAACGGGTGTGTTTGTGAGGGTTTCAAAGTGCAGGTGTGTAAAAACTCACAGCTGTGAATGCAGTCCTCTGTCTGGTGACTCAAATCCGCAGTGTCTCTCTGCCTGACTTGACAACGTCTTCCATGAGTAATCCGCCCCACCCTCCTGCACTTCTCTATGACTCTTGATCACCCCAGGTTTCTATCTGCACCCACTGTTCTTTCATCCAGCGTAAAGTTCACAACATTTCTGCGTCATACCTTCTGTCTACACATAGCCTTGCCTGGATCATTTATCCAGTTGTCTTTTTATCTCTTATCTTTGATCACTAGAGACATTCCTGCTTGTAATATATAACTGTTTAACTTCCCAAGCTTGGTACACTATGCATGACATAGCGTTTCCTTTTCCTGGCTACTAAAAGGTCCATTAGCCCCCCTTTTCCCATCGCTGATAAATTGATTAGGCTGCATGCTAGTTTGTTACCTTGAGCTTTATGGGCAGACACTTATTATTTTATAGACACCATTTGTAGAGCAGCTTTCCTACTATAATTAGTTGCATGTACTGAAACAAAGGGGATTTCCCTGGTGGAGCAGGCAAGAGCTCAAGGCTACAGGCCTTTTTTTTTATAGCCCCACTCTTCACTACACCCGATGACACTTTTATTGAGCCTCAGGAACTTGGATGTTTCAGCCCTCTCGGCCAAAACTCTTTCCCCACACTGTATTTTCTCTGGGGAATGATTGCCTTTCTGTGCAATTATGACACATTTCTGAAGAACCATGAAAATGGCTCTTTTGAACTATATAAACTGCTTTCTATTGGTCATTGTGAGGTCACTGGCCTTGTTTCATAGTGTGAATGTCAGGGAATGCTCTGGTCTTTCTGGCCAGTTGATAATGGCCAAATTTGGACGATCTCACATGGACTGCATTACTGATGCACAGCTATTACACTCTGCACTGGTGGGTCATTACAAAATGTAGGCCAAATTCCCAAAACGACAAAATTTGTCCATGAAATGTGTTGAACATTAAAAAACTGAGGGGGACACGTTATAAACCTGATCAGCATGGCTGGTGTATATTAATTATAATTTGTCAAGCAAAATTAAACTCTTGAAATATGAAATTATTTTCCCCCAAAAATTGGGTGTGATTTTCTAAAAGCAGAAGTGACATGTCCATGTCTTCAGTTCTAATTGTTATTTCACCTTGAGCCAATTATTTGTTCTTAGAAACAGTTTTGTTATTACCATATTTTACAACCCCCACTTATTACTGTACAAGAAGGTACAACATTGAACAAAGACTTGAAACAAAAGGCTCCTCAAACTCCTCTCAACCTCACGTGATTGAGGACCACATACAGTTTGGCCTGCATTACTGTCCCTCCCTCCTCACTGCCACATTGCTTTCATGCCCACTGCATTTTCTCACCAGCATTTGTGTAAGTATGGGTCACTACCCCAACTGAGCATTATCCATTGTGTTTGGGAAGCCTTTGTTGTCTAACTGAACAAGGAAAAGACTAAAAAAATATGGTGATGGCATTGGGCAGATGTCAGAGGGGGAGTGGAGAGGTGGATGGCAGAGCTGTGGTCCGGCTCCACGGGGAAATGTGAAGGTCAGCTGGAAAACAAACAATAACCTTCAAAACTCTCAGTTTAAGACAATAGAGCTTCAGGGCCAGAACTCACCCCCCTCACATGGGCTACAATAGTCACGCTCCTGTTTATTTATGTGTTTGGGTGCATCAGCATTGACCTCACTTTGTGAACAGATCAGCTGTTGAACATCAGAACACATCTTCACCTCTCTCCACACAAACATGCACTTCTTGTGTGTCAGACAGTTTAAGATAGAAGGACATTGCATTGGGTGTTAGCGTGTTTACAGTAGTGAGCTCTGTTAGCAATATGAATTCATCTGTTGATAATTCTTTACAGTTCAGTGTCAAAGCAATAGTTTAAAAACTTTTTTCATAGTTAAAACCAGAAGCTTTGCTTCTGCTTTGTCTTTTTCGTTGCAAAATATCTCTGAAGAAAATTAATTTAAAATTAAAATTAAGTTTGTGAGGGCTTTAAGAAAGACTAAATTCAATTTGTTCATCAAATAAAGCGATCGAGTCTCTTCAGAAAACTTTGGACTAAACCGCTCAAATCATATGGATTAGTTTTAAGATCTCTTTATGAACTTTTTGAAGCGTCAAAGTTGTAGTTGCGTAGCTGTCAATGGAGAATACAGAAACCTCTCAGATTTCATCAAAAATATCTTCATTTGTAGATGAACGAAAGTCTTACGGGTTTGGAACGACATGAGGGTGAGTAATTAATGACAGAATTTTCATTTTTGGGTGAACTGTCCCTTTAAGGTCTCTACTGTGTGTCAGTGACTGACTATTTTATATTACAATACAAAAAACAGTGAACTCATTCCCACTAACATATAATTGTCATCCAGCTCTACTACCTTTTAGAGACGCAAAAGAAAACTCCCCAAAACACTCACACACATGTGCAGGCAAGAACACGCACACAGCTGTCCAGTGTAATAGGACTCTGTCAGCGGGGTAGTTTTGTCTCTATGGCTGTCAAAGTGCAGAGCGTACGGATGCACCTGGAATGATGCCATGAGAGATGCAACTGTAATGAAAATTACAGGGTGGAAAAAAGCCTCCCGCTCAACATTTTTCAATATGACAAAGTTGCAATTTTGCATGAGGAGCACGTCAGGGTGTTTGGAAGACGTATGGAGACTGGCTGCTCTGCATTAGGGAGAGTGGAGTCTCGCTAACCTCATTCTAACCTCTGCGCTGGCTAACCAGATGTTGGCTCGCATCCACTCGGCCTCAAAAATACTTGTTGTCACCGCCGCCCACCTCCCCCCCCCCCCGACGGTAACATTTATTCGCTATTAGAAACTGTTGTCGTGAAGCGAGTTAATTTTTACCACAATTCCATTTCTGGAATTTGGGAATTTCGCAGCAAACAAGCTCTGGAGCCAAAAAAATACATGGGGTTTTAACCGCAAAGGCTTGTAGTGTTCTACAACCTTCATGCTTGCAGTTACAGGAAGTGAGATGCCTTTAATGAGGCAGAGCTGGAAATGGGCTCTAAAGGACCCGGGGGACTGCGGTGAGAAACACTCTGAAGGACAGTGCATGGAAAAGTGCCAGGGTAATTTTTAATTTGGTCTGGTTAGTAGACATCCAAAACAGATCATTACGCTTGGCTTTGAGTGTTTCAATGCAGCAGAAGTATGGAGACAAACAGAGCTGCCTAAATAACAGGAGCTAGTCTGTATCACGCCCAGACCGACTCTGTCCCTCTCGGGTATTTGATCCAAAACTTCAGATCAGGGTTTGTCAATTGTTGGATTGTGACCAAAAAACAGGTTGCATGTCTGTTCTGACAGGAGGGGGGGTGCACCAAATGTGATGCACCAAAATTTCGGCGGCCCGAAAATGGCGTTTTCGGTTTTTGGTTTATATTCGTCATTCAAAAAGGGAAACCGATGCTGCAGAAACACAAACCGTAAACAAAGCAGGGCATGCTTAGCCTATACCGTTTTGAATATCAATCCTGATGATCACTTTCTTTATTCCACGCCGCTCGTGTTAATATTTAAGTACTCGCCAAGGAAGACTCAGGTAAGATGACGTAATATTAGAACAGCCTTCTATCTATGCTATTATTCTCATACACTGACTCATTCACAAAGCTGAACAACCAATCAGAGTCCTCTCTCTCACCAACGGCCCGACACTGATTCTACATGCCGAATCGGCCCAAAAAAAACCCCAGACGGGAAATTTTCATTTGGGTGATATGCATTTTTTTCTTCTTTTTTTCTTTTTTTACGTTTAAATAATAGAAAACTCCTTATTGAAAGTCATAAATCAAGTTGACGGAAAATACCTGTGTCAATTTTATTGCAAGACATCAGAGCAAATCGAGAAAGTAGAAATTCTACCCTATGCTGTGAACTATTTCTGTCATTTTCTGAGTTATGAAGGGTGGCTGGATAGCTAAAAGCTTATCCCTCAGATGTTGAGCTCTCCCGCTTGTGTTGTCCTCTGAGTGACGGGCAGCAGGGAGCCTGTGGAGTGAAGGCCGGGGCAGGTGACGTGGGAGACGGCTTGTCGGGATATGATAAACATTAACACATCATAGAGGAGCCCTGTCTATCCCTATTGTTTCCTTTTCCTGAAGTTCCAGCACCAATTGCGCTGACAGGACACATGCTCAACATTTGGGAAAGAGAGATTTTTGTGTCTGTGCCAACCATTACATATGTTTAATTTTCTCTTCTTTTTTAAGAGAGAGAGAGAGAAAGAGAGAGAGAGAGAGAGAGAAGGCTGCGAGCTACCCACCCCACCCCCTACTCATTGCATCTATCGCGTTTCAGCTCTTTAATTGCTTTGGCTCAGACCTTTGGTATTTTTTTCCTCTATATTTTTTTTTCATTGTCTTCCTCTTCTCATGAAAGAAGCGGAAGGCACTTTAGAACTGATAAAGAGAGTCAGTTTGCAGTAGTTTTTCTCAGTCTAAACTAATGGGAGTATACAGTACATTTGTTGGATGGTAATAATGTCGGAGCTGACTGTGTAGTGTGTAGTAGTTATTTTATTTTATTTTATTTTATTTTATTTTATTTTATTTTATTTTATTTTATTTTATTTTATTTTATTTTATTTTATTTTATTTTATTTTATTTTATTTTATTTTATTTTCCAAACAAACCTTCTTACTGTGATGTGCTAGTGCTACCCACTGAGCTATATTAATTTAATTTAATTAGTTGGGGTTAATTTTTTTTTATTTTTTTATTTTATTTTTTATGTGTTGTATTGTGTTGTGTTGTGTTGTGTTTTTGTTCTGTTCATGCTATAAATATGCTGATTCTGTTATTCCAGAAAAGAACATCTACGGTATATGTGAAATATATATATTTACTGTCATTATTATTTTTTGTATTGATTTTCTGCCCATATTTTTCACTACATTTGTCACATAACATTGCTTATAGATCAACTGAAAGTGTTTTGTTTTTAACAGTTTGCATTTGTTTTGCAGGTTTCTACTTCCTGTGATAGAATCACACCATGCCTGAGGGGGCGGGCCGCGACAGCCAGAAAAAAAACACCAACCAAGGTCAGATGTCAATCAAATAATATCAGTGTTTGAAAATCTGAACATGATTATGTAATATCCCAATCAAAAGCTACTGACAGGAACTGCTCATTCACGGTCTGAATTTGAAGTTGCTTTTATTAACTTCTATGTTGTGGTTGAGTTCAAAACCACAAACGAGAGCCTGGGAAAATGACGAAAGATATATTTTCCGAGATATTTCACAATTTTCAATGGAGATAAGCCATCAAGCATGCCATAGATAAGAGTGTATGTTAGGAATGAAATGCTAAGTTATCAGGTTCAGAATTAGACAGGGTGGTCTCCCTCTTGATATTTTTGGACCTCAGCCTCTCCTACTTCACAAAGAATGGTTGCTTACATTATCAATTCAAACAAACTGTACAAGTCAGTTGGAAATGTGCTGACAATCACAATTGTTTAGGGTTGGTCACCTCTCTTTGGATTGGGCTCTCTAAACAATTCGTGATTGAAATAATTCTGATCATGCAATAGAGACCAAGGGGCACATTTATGTTTGGAAAGAATTTTTTTGTGTCAGATAGAATCTGGAATATGTCAAGTTGCTGTCAATATACTATACATGACATCCCAAAAGAGCAATATATCACTGTTAATATACAGTCAAAAATATATGCATTTAAAATCACATGTAATCAACCTCAAAATAATAAAAAGATCATGAATACAAACATCTTTGACATTTGACCCAAATCATATCGTCGTGACCTCAGCTGGTATGTGATGAGGTGTTGTTGAGCTCTGAGCACCTTTGCAGGGAACTGCTTATATTTGGTTTCACCACTTCCTCTAATGGGGCCGAAAGGTGCAGACTGGCACGGCACACAGGAAGTATCTCAACAGACGGATGAGCGCCTAGATACGTTGATACAGTAAACACTCACTGCTTGAGCTCAGCTCTATCTTGTATGTGTTTTTTTTTCTTTTTTTTTGAGACAATGTCTGTGTTGTAATTTAAGGAAGTATTCCTATAAATAGGCATAGCAGACTTTCAGTAATATGCTGTGGTCAAGCTCAGGCAAGTTTTGATACTGTTTTCTGTTCTGTTCCCATTAAAAATGATGTCATTATCCGGAGGAGGAGGATGTTATTAGAGAACTAAGTTGTGCTAGTCAGGAATGGAAAGCATATATATATGTATATACGCACACACACACACACACACACACACACACACACACACACACACACACACACACACACACACACACACACACACACACACACACACACACACACACACACTAACATTCGATAGTTTGGCATGGCTGCATTTATTTGTTCAACAATACATTCAAAACAATCATATTTTGAAATATTATTAAAAGTTAAAATAACCATTTTCTACTCTAATGTATTTTAAAATGTAATTTATTCCTGTGATGGTAAAGCTGGATTTTCAGCATCATTACTCCAGTCTTCAGTCACATGATCCTTCAGAAATCATTTTAATATGCTGATTTGCTGCTCAAGAAACATTTCTTATTATTATAATAAATTATTATAATTATAACAACGATTATTATTCTTATTATTACATATTGAAAACAGTTAATTTAACAGATACATTTTTTTTCAGGAATCTTTGATGAATAGAATTTCAAAAGAAAACATTTATTCGAAATAGAAATAGTTTGTAACATTATAAATGTTTTTAATGATTTTTAATGAGTGTTCATTTCTTTGAAAAAAAATGACCCCAAATTTATATATGTTTATACATCACAAGGGTCACTCCTGCTATATAAGGAGGGACCCTTGTGATGTCATCAATCGTGAGGTTTCCTTTGGAAGAGAAGAGAGATATGGGTGGTGGTCATCATCCTCCATACATTTATTTCAGTACTAAATAATAAATAAATAAACAAATAAATAGATAGATAGATAGATAAATAAATAAAAAAATTATATGAAAAATGAAGCCTGTTTTATGACCTTCAAGATTTTTTTGTGTTGTGACAATGAATCACAGTTATTATCATTTTTTGCTTTGTTTTTTTTTTGTGCTTTATTTTGGGGTGAAATGTTACCTGGATATGTGAGATTCACCCATATTCAAACCTAATTCAGAGGTTCCTCATATGTTGTTGTCTTGTTTCTTTAACACATAAGTGCTCTTCAGCATTTTCCGGCAAGGACTGAAGAGTTTGACAACTCTCAAAATAACGTGGTTTTGCGGCCTGCACGCTAATACACACCTAGACAGGAAATCTCACTATGAGAGAGAAGTGTGCACATTTGAACATTTCATGCACGTTAGATATGGTGCATGGTTCCTGTCTGCGTTACGAATGGTGAGGTCCGTTTAGTCTCTAATGGAATAAGATTCAGTTTCAGAAATCATTTGGATACCTGATGTCATTTGGAAGACAGTGCTAGCCAGTTGCTTTGAATTAGTTATGAGGACTAACTAAACTACAGTGAGAAGACATAATTCACAGCTAACCGCACTGGTGGTCATTCCAGCTGATGTTGCCGTGCCTTGCGGATCAGGTATGTGATTTCTTGCTCTTGGCTTTCACTCATTTGGCCAAATGATCTTCACAGACTTCCATGATCTACATAACAGGCCTGATTCTCTGATAGGAGTTAGATGAGCCTTGTTAGTCTCTTTATTGAACTTTGAGTGACTAAAAAAAAACAGTGCGCATGAAATTTATGATGAAAATACCACAATTACTGGAACTCATAATAAGTACGTATCACTAACTAATAATTTAGCGCAATTATGGACACAAAGACCAAATTAAGGTGTTTTTTACATTATTTCTAAGTAGATCTATGTCATTATGAAAATATTACGAGGAAATGAGCTCTAATGTATTATTTCAGATTTCCAAAACAGCTGCACAATTAATCGAGTCATTGCATTTTCCATTAGGAATCATATAATTATGAAGAACAGTATATGTGTGTTGGCTCACGCACATGTTCATCAGTCTTATCTAGAGATGGTCAGGTTTTGTTGGAAATCCCAACCGATTTATCCACTCTTAATTCGTGCTGTGCGCTTAGAGGCTTTTTAAACTTAATGTTGGGGATTACAAAATCCATAGGGATCATGTTTAGGGTAAAACAGTCCCCTGCCTTTGGTTCTTCCATGCCACATGAAAGTTTCTGACTTCACGCCCAAGTAGTGATGGAGTACCCTGTCTGTTTGCTTTTGTTCCAGAGGATGCACTGGGTTTACGTTGTCACACTTCATGCATCTGTCTGGCTGAATTTATGCCGTGCTTTGAACGTGCTCCTGAATGCTTTTGTATCCAGTACAGCTGATCTTGAGATAGGCATCAAACGAAAAGCAAAAGATGGCCGTAGCGGTGATGTATGTCTGGCTGTAGAGGATTTTACAATCCATCCCTCCACGTTTTTTCCTCATTTTCACATTTTTTCATGTGCGACTGCCGCCATAGTGGTGCTGATCTTGGATTGGGGCCAGCAAAAGATAAACACATGCCTTCATGTACTTTATGAGTGCGTTTAAATCAAATTCAGGCAATCAATATTACAGAAGTGCTTTCAAACCTTCTATGAACGCAGGGAACGGGAGAAAAGGCAGCAAACAGTTCCAGCTAATGGTCAGATGGAATACTTGATGGATGATAGGCAGACTTGGCGAGGAAGGGAGTGCAGAGAGTAACAGTTGACTGCGTCGCCCTGCCTGCTAGGTCAGAGGAAATGGAGGATTGTTCGTCTCTGCCGGCTTGTGCTCTGTAACTGGGCCACCATTGTGATGAGCACAGCCCAGCATTCAGCCTTTAAACAATGCCAATCCTTACAGTGCTCTGTACCGGCCTGTGTTCTCCTGCCTTGACGACCAGACTGTTGTGTTCAGTTTTTGATACGGCTCTTCAGGCAGAACGTCACTGTTTTGATTTAGATGTTCTGGTCGTTTTAGGGCACGGCTGATTGAATGACTTCTGTGTTCGCAGGTTTAATCGTCTAGCAAATTGCAGTCAGGAAGTTGTGATTTTTGTTTCCTGTCTATACAGGGCGTGCATAGCACCGTTAGATTGACAGCCTCTGCGGGTTTGCTGCAAACCATTGTGATTGTGTAGTTTTGCACAGTCACACCTTTGAGGCAGGCAGAAAAATATTGGCAGGAAACACATTGTAAGCACTTATAGTTTGTCCTTGTACTTTACTCTTTAAAAATGCATATTGTTTATATGTAAATGTAAACTTATTTTGTGTTCATTCTGTTCATACTGGGGTCTTCAAGATGCAGGATATTTAAGCCAAAGTCTCCATTTGCTCTACATTGCTGTCTTGGCAACATAACATTGTATTTTTTTTTTACTTTTAATCAATAAATACTGTATTATGCAGTGATCACTAGAATTCTCACACCAACTTGTTTCTTTCTCTCTCTGCTGCAGCTGCTAAGCGCCCCTCCTCTGTGTCCTCGCTGAGTGGGATCGTGAGCCGCATGGCCTCCTCAGGTGGTGCGTCCCGTGGGAGCTGCACCTCTGTTAACACGGTGTGCTCCGACAGTGACCGCGGTGCCAGTCTCAGCTCCTCTGCCTCATCTGCCTCGCTGCAAGATGGACACTCGTCATCTTCCTCCTCATCGCTCCCCTACGGAGCCATGCCGGTCTACCCTGGGCCACAACGAAACGGCTCAGATATCAGCCTGGACCTCACCCCTCTCTCCCTGCTGACGGGAGCCAGTCCCCTCCCCGCCTCCACAACACCACTGCACAAACTCACTCGCCTGGAGAGGGTGGCGCTGGAGATAGTGGAGACGGAGCAGGCCTACGTGAGGGACCTCAAGAGCATTGTGGAGGTAAGGATCAGACACTCCATTTACCATGTTTCATATCGTAAGAACATAAAATGGAATTTGCAACCAAATAAACTTGAGGAATAATGTTGAGCTAATGTTAAAACAATATTGAAATAATGTTTCTTATAACCTTTTAAAAGGCTAGTATACCCCTAAATATTTGTTATTATTTACTCATCATCCTGTTCTAAACCTGTATGCATTTGGAACACAAAAGAAGACACTCTTGAAAAAAAATGTGTCCATACAATGAAAGTCCAATGCTGTTTTCGACCCATTTACATTTTTCAAAATATCTTGAGGTGAGGTGTGCTCTTTTGACTTGGCCTGTTAAGTCACCACTGAATAGCAACCCACTAATAACACTCAGTACACCTAGCAACACCCTAGAAACCATCCAGAACAACCTAGTAAATATCTATCAAACGGTCTAGAAACCATCCAAAACACCCCCTGCAAACAGCTTGCAACGGCCTAGAAACCACCCCGGACCAACCTAGTGAGCATCTAGCAACACCCTAGAAACCACACAGAACAACCTAGCGAGCATCTAGCAACACCCTAGAAACCATCCAGAACAACCTAGTAAATAGGCTATCTATCAAACGGTCTAGAAACCATCCAAAACACCCCCTGCAAACAGCTTGCAACGGCCTAGAAACCACCCCGGACCAACCTAGTGAGCATCTAGCAACACCCTAGAAACCACACAGAACAACCTAGCGAGCATCTAGCAACACCCTAGAAACCATCCAGAACAACCTAGTAAATATCTATCAAACGGTCTAGAAACCATCCAAAACACCCCCTGCGAACAGCTTGCAACGGTCTAGAAACCACCCCGGACCAACCTAGTGAGCATCTAGCAACACCCTAGAAACCACACAGAACAACCTAGCGAGCATCTAGCAACACCCTAGAAACCACACAGAACAACCTAGTAAATATCAAGCAACACCCAAACCACCCCGGAACAACCTAGTGAGCATCTATCAACGGCCTAGAAACCACCCAACACCCTAGAGAGCATCTAGCAACACCCTAGAAACCACACAGAACAACTTAGCGAGTATGTAGCAACGGTCTAGAAACCATCCAAAACACTTCCTGCGGGCACCTAGCAATGGTCTAGAAACCACTCAGAACCACTCACATTGCCCTAGCATGGTGATGGTTTGCATGGGCAAGAACCCCTATTTTAAATGTCTAAATGTTATTATAAAATATAAATGTTAAACACATATAGGGTGACTTTGAAAAAGACCCACTGAATACTATTATTTTTGCTGGTCCGAACCCACCCAGGTGGTGGTACATTCTTTTGAGCTCTAGGATTGCTCAGTCATGGAAGCTCATCCAGATCAGCATTTCAACCGTCACATCTCTTCACCCGCCGCCCACCCTGTATGTAATCCAGGACTCATATAACAGACAGCAGAGAAAGCCGAGCCCTTTCCCTGTGCCAACGGCGATTTAAAATGTGATCATTGTGAGATTCTGTTGTGCCATTCATCACGCATTCAGGTGGAGCAAAGGAGGTCATGGCACTGGATGAAAGCAACAATAAATTCATACTGTCAGTTCAAACGCATCTCTGCGCTGCTTTCTGCATGCACAGCCTTGATCCAGGACAATAAGGAGGCTGTTGCTCAGCATTTCAAACGCATGCACGCACAAATCAGAGTGTGCTGTAAATATAAGAGACTCTTTGTGGGCGCTTCTCAACACATTCATCATATATCCATGCACAGGTTGCTAGAAGAACAGGCCTCCACTGTGACCTTTAGCAGGGGTCATGGATAAGCACCAATATGTTATGCCCCGTTTACGCTGGCAGCGATTTGACCTCTCCCATTGGTAGTCGTTGCGCGTTTGCATAAGCTTTCCTCACATTTATCACAGTTAGATTTATTGTAATACTTTTATTCATCAAGGACATTCAATTTGATCAAAAATAACATAAGACATTTTATAATGTTACAAAAGATTTCTGTATAAAATAAATGCTGTTCTTTGCTGTTAAAAGTCCTGAAATCCGGGTTTCCACAAAAATGTTAAGCAGCACAACTGTTTGCAACACTGATAGTAAGAAATATTTCTTGAGCAGCAAATAAGCATTTTAGAATTATTTCTGAAGGATCATGTGACTCTGAGATTGAGAGCATGAAGAATCATTCTTCAGGAGGGAGCATGAAGAATAATTTTCACACATGACTTGGCAACTCTGAGTACAGACCTTAAATTCTTTGAAAGTATTTGGAATGTCGACTTGACTCTTGCATTGTCAGTACAAGATCTTGATCAAACATTGATGCCCCTTTTGATGAAATAATTATTCTTCATGCTTCCTCCCAACTATTCTTTCACAGTTTGAGCCTGATGAATCTTGGCTTTGTCATCCTGGAATATGGCCATGATGTGTCTTCCTACATGTTTAAGAAATTAAAAGATACACACTCCATAAATTAGGGTTAGAAGAACTGTTGCCAAACATATAACATGCTAGAAACATAATAATCACTGCAATAATGATCTAATTATAGTATTTGCCAATTTAAATCCAAACAGCAACTTTGGATAAAGTTAAAGCAGCTCAAACATGCATTTTAATCTGGCACTAGGCTTAAGCCTTGTTTGTAAAACTGGGGGTAAGTGAGTTTAGTTTAATTTGTGCTGATTTTTCTTTGAGCCTAGACTAGAGAGTGTTGAAATTGGTCTGTCATGAGTCACAGGTCATTGTGTTTGTGGTCTACTCGACACAGCCTTTGAACTCATGGAAATGTTTCCAGTGCCGGCCATCAACAGGTGTGCGCGTATATTCTGTATAGTATGTGTCTGTTATCCTTTGTATCTGTGACTGATTGATTGCAGAGGATCATGGGTACATAGGCTGGAGGTTGGGGAATGCCTGAAATGTATCTCCTTTTCCCTTTTGCTGATGGTTTATTTGAAGTCGAGCTTTTCATAAGCCAATAAAAAGAGAAGGCATGCAAGCTTATGCTGCTTTATGAAAAGATGCCTTCAGATCAAATAGCCAGAAATTGGTTGCTGAAAGACGCAGATCATGCCGAGGAATGCTGCTGTTTTATCAATCTGTGGTCTCAAAATGGAGGCTGAGTGGTGGATGGTTTCGGGGACATAGTGCTGACTCTGGGATATGTGTGTATGATGTCTGATTGGAGACATACTTAGCCAGGCTCTGCTTCTATTAGTAAGAGCCGTCTGGTTTTGATAGAAAGCGTAACAAAGAATGATGTCAAGCTAGCTGGAAACGAGCTTAGAGTGCACGGCTTTGCTGTGTCTTAGTGTTTTGCCTGTTGTTTGTGTGGGTTATATTATTAGTTTGTGAAGTGTCGTTTGGTGACATTCAGGTGCACTGGGTTCAGCTCCAGTGTGTGCTGATGTGGGGAGCGTTAAGGGGAGCAAGACTGAGAGATTCTCCCTTTTTGTTTTAGCTGAATTTCAGCCAAATAGGACAGGAAATTGGGGGACGAGGGGGGTTTGGCTGTAGCCCCCATTCTGGGGCACAAGCAGAGATGGAGAGGGGCTGCTCACGAGAGAGGGACCGACTCCTGTTCCAAACTCCAAACTGACCTAGTTTCTCAGACAAAGACTCTGAGAGTGTGTTTAACTTCTGTTACAATCTCTCTCTCTCTCTCTCTCTCTCTCTCTCTCTCTCTCTCTCTCTCTCTCTCTCTCTCTCTCTCTCTCTCTCTCTCTCTCTCTCTCTCTCTCTCTCTCTCTCTCTCTCTCTCTCTCTCTTATTCTCTCTCTCTCTCTTTGTTTGCCACCTTTCCAAACTTCCTCTCAGAGATAACGTCTTTTCTTTCTTTCTTTCTTTCTTTCTTTCTTTCTTTCTTTCTTTCTTTCTTTCTTTCTTTCTTTCTTTCTTTGTCAGTTGTTCTACTATACTGTGTCTGTCTGTCCCTTCTTTTCTTTTCTTCTGTTTGTCTGTCTGTCTCTCCTTTTTCTTTTCTTTTCTTTTCATCTCTGTCTGTCCATTTTTCCCCCTATCTATCTATCTATCTATCTATCTATCTATCGATCTATCGATCTATCGATCTCTCTTCTCTTCTCTTCTCTTCTCTTCTCTTCTCTTCTCTTCTCTTCTCTTCTCTTCTCTTCTCTTCTCTCCTCTCCTCTCCTCTCCTCTCCTCTCCTCTCCTCTCCTCTCCTCTCCTCTCCTCTCCTCTCCTCTCCTCTCCTCTCCTCTCCTCTCCTCTTCTCTTCTCTTCTCTTCTCTTCTCTTCTCTCCTTCTGGTCCATATCTCTTATGTGAACATTATGTGAACATTTATGTTTTTCTTTTTGCTAGACTGGCTGTCATAACACACTTCACGTACGCTCTAGTAAGTCATTTCAGTAAGACGGCATCTGCCAAGAAAATGTGCGCATAACTTATGGTCCCTTTGTCTGTGGCTGGTCCCGCTTGTCTCACACACTCTCCTTTCATAACTCACAATGTAATCCTCAGATTTCCCCTCACCTCCTGGATTTTCACTCTTCCCTGAGTAGCTGTGTCATCACTCATCTCTTCATCTAGCGCTCCAGTTCACGCTCATGAGCTCCATTCGTTCAGGGGAATTCACTCCATATTGCTGTGTGTAAATCAGGGTAATTACAGTGTCCATGTTCCCCCTGCCTTGTAAAGGTGCTGAATGCACCAGTCCCTTATATTCTGGCTTATGTTGCCCCCACCTCAGCATGTTTGCTTTCCCAGACACCTTGTGGCTCTGGAAACAAACAGAAGAGGAAAAAGACCCCATGTTTTACAGTCCAGGAATGCAGAGGCACAGGGAAAGCGGGAGGGTGACAAAGAGAGCCCCTTATAAAGTCAGTCTACTGTCTCACTATACTCAAAATGTATGTTTATTTGTAGCTATTTGCTGTAACTTTCAGTTAAAATCTTTTTTTAGTTTGTTTTGCCTGGTGGCCTTCTTTTCTTGGCTCCAGAGTCTGTAGTTTCTCTCGGGAGATTGTAGGGGCCATTCTTGGCACTTTCCCGCACTATAGTCCGTTGCAGTCTGGTGGAATTTGTTTGTCTATGATGGTTTGTTGGTTTTGGTCCCAAGGCTTGCTAATTAAGGGTTAATGAGGCCAAGCACTGATAAACTAACTGATACAATGTTGATAGATAGCGCTGTTTAACTCTGCCAGCTTAACAGCCAGGAACCACTCCTGAGACCATTGGCATCAGATCTGTTTTGGTTTTTGGCCTGTGTTGGACACAGAAGAGGTTGTAAAATATGATTAACTTTCTAATTTAATACAAAATGCATTTTCCTCATTAAGGCAAGAATGTACTGTATCTTCATAACAGCCTCATTATGATGATTATAGTGCTGGAAAACCACTTCAAGCCAGAAACCTCACTACCACAAGGTTGTTGATTTAGTAGAAATGATAGTTAATTATTAAGCTGTGCTGTAGATTTTTTAAAGAAACATTCTGGGTTATACAAATATAAATCTCTTTTTTCTAATACAAAAAAAGATGTTATGATGAGGCACGTTTTGGAGGATTTAAAATACGGAAATACTAAACATAATTTTATAAAAGGACTTCGATTAATTCTAAAATGTTCATTATTTGAGCTGCGAGTTGTAAGTCTTTCACTGTGACTTCCTTAAACTTTAACCCAGTGAAACTGCTTGACTAAAGCAGTGTTAACCAACCACTCCAAACCAACGTTTGGTGACCCCATGCTTCTCTTTTCCTCAGCAGGCGGCCTAAACCAGCCAGTATTTTACGTGGCATGATGATGAGACAGTTTTCTCATGAGACTAGCTTATGACTTTCTTCAAGGTCAAAGTTGAAAGAGCAGAGAGAGAAAAGATAAATATTGTTAGAGGGGCTCCTTATAACCACTATATTAGTTGCATGCTTTGCTTTTCAGTACCGCTTTGTATGTTTACACTGAAGATCACTGAGGGGCTCAAATGTGACGTCCACGGTAATTACGTTACAGCGATTTTTGGTGTCGAGAGATCATTCAGGGGTGAGAGTCATGTCCTGCTGCGAAGGACCCATTTATAGTATCTTTGTAGTCTATGAATTATGAATCAGCTCAGTGTTAACAGTGGAAAAAGTGATGAAATAGAGGTATTTTACTAATTTCATAGGTCTCACAGGAGTTTTGTGAATCGAAAAAAAAAAAAAAAGCAAAGCAAATTAAAGTGTGAAAATGCCTCGTATGATTTCTATGAGGTCATCAAACTCAATCTTTCTTGGTTTCTCTCTCTCAGGACTATCTAGGCTGCATTATTGACTGTGGAGACTTGCCTCTCAAACCAGATGAGGTCAGCACCCTCTTCTGCAACATTGAGGACATCTATGAGTTTAACAGGTTGGTGTCTTCTTTCTTTTAAAGCTCTGGTGGTCAAGATGTCTGTCTGGGTGGTAGTGGTGTCTGCTGAATTTTTTTCCGACAAAATGACTGGCCTGTGTCCTGCTCTGTCCCACCGTGAGGGACAATGTGCAGATGTCTGCCAAGAGCGAGTGTTCGCCGTTTCTGATACACTCCAGCAGACTATCCCTTGACTGCTGAAGTCGATCAGGAATGCTCTTCATGAGACGTTTTTTCTCAGCCTTCATCATAACTTAAGCTCTTTTTAAAAGACGTGCAGCATATGGTTTATTACATTGCGAGTTCATGCATGGTCCACCGAACAATTTAGTCAGTCTTGTTATGTGTCTGCTTTACACTGTTTATTGCAAATGACACTCTGTGTTTATTTCAGACTCGTACGCATGGTTGAGCCCAGAGGTTTTTAATTGGTGGGTCGCTGCTACTTGCCACTCAAACACCGTTTTTACATAATTTTCTTTCTTGGTCCACTCCACTCCACATCACCCCCTAATGACATTAGGCAGTGTTGAAATTGAACATGGCGCCCGCCGCCTTACTGCCAGTTCTTGTGGGAAATCAGCTTGGCTGTTGAAAACAGAAAATCTTAAAAACTCTTGGGTGTCCTCACGACCTCATTTAATAAAATTTCCTGTAATAAAATGGCAGAGCATTTGTTCCCATCACAGCTGCTTTTGGCCTCTGCTTGAGATTATATTGGCATGTAATGAGCAGAATGAGTTATTCGTTTTTTAAGAAAACCATTCTTAAGGGGAAAGTTTACCCATAAATAAAACTTGTGTCATATTTGGTCAGTAAGATTTAAAAAAAAATTAAAGTCTTATGTTCACCAAGGCTGCATTTATTTGATCAAAAAATACTGTAGAAACAGTAATATTGTGAAATATTATTACAAATTTAAAAATGTAACAATTGTGTAACATGATCCATCAGAAATTAATGTAATATGCAGATTTGGATCTCAGGAATCATTTCTTATTATTACAATGTTGAAAACTGTTGTGGTGCTTAATATTTTTGTACTTTTAATTTTTTATCTTTGATATCTTTGATAAGTAGAAAGTTCAAAAGAGCAGCATTTATTTGGAATATAAATCTTTTGTAACATTATACATATATTTACTCTCATTTTTGATCAATTTAATGGATCCTTGCTGAATAAAAGTAGTTCACTTTAAAATGAAAATTAGCCCATGATTTACTCACCCTCAAGCCATCCTAGGTGTATCTGACATTCTTCTTTCAGACGAATACAATCAGAGTTATATTAATAAATGTCCTGGCTCTTCCAAGCTTTATAATCGCAGTGAATTGCAACCAACAAATAGCCTGGCAAGCCAGACCTACATCAAGATGTTAGGTCTGGAAACTCACCATAGACGCGGTTTAATCCGAGGGGCGGGATAAACGGCTGTCTTTCAAATTCCCTCTGCACGCAATAGGACAGCGCTTAAACCAACCAGAGCGTTTTCCCAACAGCGGAGCTTAGTTGACAGATTCAACTTTTGCCATATCTGGCCGGCAAAACGACGAACACATCTTCCTTTTTTTAAGAATGACTTAAGTGCCGTTCTTTGCTCTTTTCTCAAAGAAAAACTTAACTCCAAGTCCTCCCGAGTCGCGGCCACAGCCGATTCGAAAGACCGTTGTTCCCCAGCAGCAGCCGTCATTCTTTGTTTTCAAGTGGCAGCCGTCACAACTCTGTCGTCATATGTTAAGCCCGCCCCCGCCTACTCTATACACGACGTGATTGGCCTGACCCAATTTAGGTTTTTGCAGCTAGAAGGTCTATTGAGAGTTGCTAGACCCACCTGGCTGCGAAATACATTTTGCTGCCGCTAGGGTGCGTCTAGATTTCTAGGCTAACCAACAAATTGAAGCTCAAAAAAGTGCATCCATCCATCATAAACAAACTCCAAACAGCTCTGGTGGGTTAATAAAGGCTTTCTGAAGCAAAGCGACAAGTTTGTGTAAGAAAAATATTCATATTTAACACATTACAAAGTAAAATTCTAGCTTCCGGCCAAACGACCATGTGCAGTCTACTTGCGTCTAAAGCGCAACTTATGACGTCTGAAGTAGTGTAACGTAGCGTAAATATCAGCAGTACGTTGCATTGCTCGCATAAGTTGCTCTTTACACTTAAGTCAGATCCATATGTTCGTTTGGCTGGAAGCTAGTTATTTTACTTTATAAAGTTTTAAATATGAATTTTTTTCTTACACAAACTCATCGCTTTGCTTCAGAAGGAAGCCATTTGGACGTTTGGACATTTATTAACCCACCATTTGGACGTTCATTTATGATGGATGGATGCACTTTTTTGAGCTTCAATCTGTTGGTTGCAATTCACTGCCATTATAAATTACTAGTGCAAAATGCCCATGCAAAATCAGTTTTTGAGTGTGTTTTTAGTAATTGTTGGTTTGGTGTGTTTGAGTGCTCATTGTTACAATTACACAGCAAAAGTTCAGTGACATTTTTATTTGTGCATGGTAGAAAGCACAAAATGCACTCCGAGAAATGCTATGCTTGAGCAAACAGTTTGTGAATAGGCTACTACAAATGATACCCGTGAAAGAGACTGTGAACGCATTGAATAGGATATGTTTAGTTGGTGAATAGCATAGGCTACTATTACACAGTAGCAATAACGTTAAGCGCACCAGAATGAAATATAATATTCAGAAGTAAACAGCATAGCTGACTTATAGATTCAGTTTACATCCACAAATGAATAAGCGCGTCGATTCAGGGAGCAGTGCAAAGTGCCCGTGCAAAAAAAAAGTTCAGGAGATATTTCTTAGCGATGGCTGATTTCAACAGTTGATTTCAATATGATAAAAAATAACTTTTATATTGTTTCAATGGATTAATTGCATTTTGAAAAAAAGTGTCATGAATTTATTGCATTTTTGGGAAAAAATAATGGGTTTTTATAATAAATCTTTGAAAATCAAAATCTGGATTTGTTATTATAACCTAAAGATGCTATGTGAAAGTTTGAAACAGAAAATAGTGGTTTTCATCTTGCCACTTTCTTGGTAAAGAAAACACATTTTTACTCAAATTAATCAAAATGGATTTATCACGTTTTGGAACCAAACTCTAATATTCAGAAGTAAACAGTGTAGCTGACTGAGTGTTTATGTCAGAATGTTTATTTTTTAACCACAACCTTCTTGGGGCTTCTTTGACCGATACAACCCTCTAATGTCAGAATGTTTATTTTTAAACCACAACCTTCTAAGTGCTTCTTTTACTGATATTTTTAACGATATCTTTTGCATTTCTCATCCAAACAACGTCAAACTTGGCACTGCACTTACCCGTGCCCGTAGCGAGACACCTGTCAAGTTTGAAATCCATCGGACTAACGGTTCGAGAGATATGCAAATAACACACACACAGACAGACATACTGACAGACAGACAGACGTTTCTGTAATTTATAGATAGATAGATTGGAAGAGCCAGGACATTTATTAAAAATCCGAATGTATTCGTCTGAAAGAAGAAAGTCATATACTCATTTAGGATGGCTTGAGGGTGAGTAAATCATGGGGTAATTTTCATTTTAAAGTGAACTACTCCTTTAATTTCTTTGTAAAAAAAAATCATAATAATAGTCATACCAAACTTTGAACAGTAGTGTATGGAGTATATTCCAATTAGGCTGAAACCATACGCTATAATTACATGATAATAGACTGAAATTTAGGTCAATCACAAATCAAAACATTAATTTAAATGAAATTTGCAGGTCTAAAATCAAATGAGAGTGAATAATGACTGAAATTTGGTCTGTTCATCCTGTAAAGCTTTGTGTTTATGGAAAACAGGGAGTTGGAAATTATTCAATATTTCTCTGATTGTGTTCAGAGAAAGAATAACAGCATGCGGGTTTGGAACGACAACGACTGTGCGTACATTACAGAATTTTCATTTTTTAAGTGAACAGTCCTTTTAAATCAGCTCTCATGCGTAACTCTCTAGTTGTTAAGCCTAAATAAAATGACTGACTGACCTTGTTTTTCCCTCCTGTCTTAGTTTAAACACACAGAGGCTCTCTCTTTGCCCTTTCTTACTCTTAAAAGCCCTCTGCTCATCGCTGTGGAATGTAGCCCCTGTATTCAGACTTGATTCTGTTGAGTCTACTTTTTTGGCACCGGTCAGAACTTTAGGACACATACAGATGTCCTTTTCCTCTTAGCCAAAGCAGCCAGGCTCCGAGGTAGAGCTCCAGCCCCTGTGGTGAACGAGCCACACATGACCTGTCAGAAAGTGAGGGTGCAGCCAAGCGAGCAGTGCATCCTGGGACAGCAGACAGGACTTATTTTGTTCCCACAGACATCTGTCCAGTTATAGTGAAGCATTGTAAATTGTGCCTTTGCACTGGAATGCTGCATTTGTCTTGTGCAGCGACTGCAACAGAACAGGCTGTTTTTGCTGGCTTGGGAATCTCCTCTCTATTTTGCAGTGATGAAAACATTCCACTGCTGACTCATTCCCGTGTTTTGCAATAGTTCTTTAAAACCGTCTCATCAGTTCATATTGTTCTAGGGTTATTTTAGCACTTGTAATCACATCTTTCTAGGTCCTTCTATACTCATTCTGGTGCCCTTAAATGGGTGTAAAAAAACCATCAGGGTCAAATATACTACCATTCGAAATTTTGGGCTCAGTAAAATTATTTTTCTGATACTTTTATTCAGCAAGGATGCCTTTATAATGTGACAAAAGAGGTATATTTCAAATGAGTGCTGTTTTTAAACATTCTATTCATCAAAGATTCCTGAAAAACGTGTCACAATTTACGCAAAAATATTAAGCAGTACAACTGTTTTTTTAACATTAATAATAATAATAAATATTTTTGAGCACCAAATCAGCATATTAGAATGGTGTCTGAGAAAGAAAGAACCGAAAACAATTATTTTACATACATGTAATAAATACTTTACAATATTACTGGTTTATGGAATGTTTGATCAAATAAATGCAGTCTGTGAGAACATAAGAGAGTTCTTTCAGAAACATCAATAAAATCTCACTGACTCCAAAGTGTTTTTACACTTTTTGCATCAAGCTCTTCATGTTGTCTCCTTGGTAACCAAGCACACCAACTTAAGGGAAAAAATACATCACAATTGTAGGACAGTCATCATTTTTGAAAAATTATACAAATAATGTTCATAATACTTTATTAATATAAATAATATTTATAATGGAACTATTAATAATTATTCTATGCGATCTTCATATAACCATAATTTTTTTTCTTTTACTTTTAATAAAACTACTGGGACTTGCTTATAAAAATGTACACATCAAGTATAATTTGGGACAGATCCATTGAGAGACACTTAACTGCCCAGACACATCCCTCCGTTAAGTGACACAGCAACCTTTACCTACTGTGTGTGCTTGCATGAGGTCACGGTCTGCCACTGTACCATGCTTTGACTTCATTTTGGATTCAACCTTAACACTGTGTTTTTTTCTTAATAAAGACAAATCTGTTTTTTCCCAAAGCATTCATTTCACTGCTCTCTTGTCTCCTCACTGTCTCACTGTCTGCTTTGATCACATTCGGGAGAAATAACGGGTGTAGATTTGTCCTGAGGATTTGTATAATGTATAAAAAAGAAGAATGACTGTGTGAATTTCCCCCTCCATAGGATGCTGCGTCTCCAGCAAAAATAAAGGCTTGACTGCTGTGGGAAATACGAGCTAGATAAAAGGAACTGTAATGCAGCGAACTTCTGTTTGAGTTATACACACCGTGTTAATAGATGAATGGTGGGAGTAAGACAAAAGAAAGGGATAAGACTAGGAGGAGAGAATGAATCGAGAGAAGACAACAACTTATGGGTTGAGAAGAGATCATAAAAAAAGGGGAAGGGTGATGTGAAGACTGAATGGGACAAAGGGAATTACGTTAAAAAAAAGAAAAGAAATAAAAAGCTTTCTTTCAGGTAACTCCCTGTCTCTGGTCATAACTCCTGAAAATTAATCTTTTATTTTTTTGCTGTTCTTCATTGTAGTCTGTTGTATGATTTTGCTACATGGTTTGGTAGCCAATCCTGACACGTTCAAAGAAGTGTCTTAATGTATTAAATTTCTCATTATACCTCAAATATGATGCTAAACACTCAAATATCTCTTTGTATGTACCGTATCTGGCAAAGAAGAACCTGGGAAAGTATTAAGTATGAATGTAACACACATATTTCAAGTCTCAAACCTTTGGTCCGCCAACACTTTCCTGGGATTTAAGTGAAAGGGCCAAAACCTCACAAGATTTGCCAAGATCTAATTGAATCCAACTTATCTACTACAGTTCAGACCAGAAATCGACAGTAATATCTTTATTGCTTTACAATTACAAATTACAGAACTATGTGTTGTTATTATGACACACCTTTTCAAGACATTCAAGTCACCGGTCAAGAACATCCCATCTCTACAGGCACCTAGAACATCAAGCTCTTTGGACAATCTAAGAAATCATGCATAAACTCATTCAATTTCCTTTATAACCACAATGAAGTCCCCCCACCACAAAGGTCAGCCACTAAATGAGTTTCGTCTTCAGAGGGGAAGAGAGGATGATGAAGGCTGGAGTTCTGCGGTTTCCTTCCGAACTTTTCCCCTCAGCCACATGAAGGAAAGTCCATAGTGTTTAGAGAGCGTCACGTTGTTTTCTTTCACGACATGCAAGGAGGGATCCCTCGAGACTGACCGGCCTGGCGGTTTGGGGGCCTTGTGGGAATGAATATTGGAGTTTTGCTAATGGACTGAATGAAATACAGCGTGCGAGCCTTCACACAGCTTTCGTTTAACCCTTCAGAACATAGTCAGAGAATGTACAACCACTCATCCTCAGTCGAAAAAGTCCCACCGACCACAAGAGTTCATATCAACTCCATAACACTTGAGGGAAAATCCATTTGTTTCCTTTTAGTGTTTGAGTCACAATAGAGATGGTTTTACTAAACCAAGCTTCCTTTATTTACTTTATTTACTAAACCAAGCTTCCTTTCCAGACACTGTTACCAGCCTATATAATGCAAAATATGTTTTTTTCATTGATTTACTTCCTTAAATTAGCTTTTCCCCACCAGCAGAATGTAGAAAATCTGTGTACACTCTCAAAATAAAGGTTCTTTTTTGCCCTTCTATGGTTCCATGAAGAACCTTTAACATCCATGGAACCTTTCCATTGCACAAAAAGTCCTTTATAGAGAAAAAATCTGTTTATTCAGATTATTTAAACATTCTTTGCGCTAAGAAAAAACATTATTTTAAGAACTTTTTACAGAAAGGTTATCTGGGGAACCTGAAATGGCATTGCTGTGAAAACCCCCCCTTTGGAACCTTTATTCTTAATAGTGTAGAAAGGTTTTCAAGTTTTACTGTGGGGATATTGGAACACGTTTGGAGGAAATCGAGCCAAAATGAAAAGCTTCCCATCTGTGTGCATTTAGACAAGAGTTTACTAAATTATAAAAAAAGATATAAATGCTGTTTAGAAATGCAGGCCGGAGTTTGAGCCTGTTCCAGTCAAGAGTGTCCAGTACCAGATGTTTCCTCAGAAAAGGAATAGCAACATTTAAACATACAAATAGACTCATGTCAGAAAACTGGTTTTTGACACTCAATAGATTTTTCAGCTTGCAAATGCTTTTGTGAGAATATGTGAGCAGAAATACTTTTGTCATGCACGAAAAACTGAATTGAATCTTTTTTTCATAGTGAGCTTTTGGAAGATCTGGAACGAAGCCCCCATGCGGCAGCCATAGCAGAATGCTTTGTGGAGAGGGTAAGCACATGACAAATAAAAAATAAATTTCTTCCTGTTTAACACCTTATTAGAAGGCATACAATACATATATCTCAAGACAAGGAGTTTGTGTTTTAATGCACGTCATTCTAGGACTGTTGTCTAAGGGAAATCCAGTTTTGTTAATGTGTTATGTTGGGGCCTTCAGTTGGCAGTGTGGCACAAGCACAAAGAAATGTCTGGGCCAGAAAAACAGATGGACTCTGTGAAACCTAAACATACCAGCAACTGTGTTGAACTTTTAACACATGCACACGTCAGCTAAGTGCATTTGCAGACAATTTTGGTGCTCTTGTCTCCACACCACAATGACACAACAATGAGCAGACCAGACTGGGATGGGAACCAGACAAGGACATCATTGTTTGGAGTGGTAGAGGGGTTGAATGTGCTCATTCTTATTTCTGCCATGATTTGTTTCTTGGTTTAGAAAAGGAAATAATTATTTACCTTTCAGTTGCCAGAGGCAGTGTCTCAAGCACCAAGACCCAATGTTTACCTCCTGCTGAAGAGGCCACTGTTCGGATAAATTAGCACTGGCCTAGGAAGCACAGAGTACATTTGATTAAGCCATTACCGGTGGGTTATTTTGAGGTTTAGCTCAATTTAACCTTCTCTAATGCAGCAGAGGCTCAGAGTCAGGTTTTTCCCCCCATAGTCTCAGTAGCATCAAAAAAGCCAAAACTTCCAAATCCAAATCAAAGCAATGCCTCTAGACTAGATATCAGGCCCCAAATAGAGCAAATATTTGATGTGTTTACATGCTTGTACAGATGTAGTTCAGTGACTGTAACTGAAGCTGAGCTGCCCATATCTGGTCAAATCTGGGTATAGTGGCCATTGCCAGATGACGGGGTTCACTTGATTGGGTTGTTCTGGTACTGCTTCTGTTTTTGGTACACAAACATTTAGTGGAAAAATCTCCCATACTGCCAAGTGAATGCCAGTCTAGATTGTGCCATTTTTTCTTCTGTCTGTTATATTTTTGTCTGGTTTCATAACACCACACTCTGCATATTTTAAACAGCAAGTGATGTCCAGAATTTGAAGTGTATTTTTGTTGGTAGAATAAAGAATAAAGGTCGATCAGTCTTTGAAATCAATTAATTATTATTATTAATCTTTCTTTTTTTTTTTTAGAGTGAAGCTTTTGACATTTACACCATTTACTGCATGAATTACCCCAAGTAAGTGAAGAATATTTCTATTTCTCTGATATCATGTACACTACAGTGCCGTTCAAAAGTTTGGAGTCAACTTTATTCAACATTTTTAATAATATTAAATATTTTCCTGTGCAAAAATTATTTCTGAAAAATCGTGTGACACTGAGGACTGGAGTAATGATGCTGAAAAGTCAACTTTGCTATCACAGGAATAAATTACATTTTATAATATATTTGAAAAATATATATGAATATAGTCTTTTAACAACATTAAACATCTTACCAACCCCAAACATTGTAACAGTATGTGCGGATGATTGCACACTGCAAGTGAATTTAGTTGAAATTTACTTTAAATATATATTTATGTATATTTAAATGTATATGACTTATATATACATTTTAATTATATAGTATTTTAAATTGCTTAAATTGTTAAAAACCTTAATACGCTGAAAACTCATCAATGCTGTTACATAATTATACAAGTATGTGGCATTTTTGCAGTAAACGTAATTAGATTTATGTGATGTAGATGTCAACCACAATGATGTATAATCATGTAAGATATTTTTTATGAATGTCGTGTGGTTTTAATTAGTCAATGTTAACTATATGTCTAGAGGAAAAATTAGACATATCAGAGGCAGACATGCTTGGGTGATGACTACTTGGAAATACTTTGCAGCCCCTGTCTTAGTATTCCCATGGGCTTCTGGTACAACAGCAACAGATGTTCTGCTAGAGCTGATTCTGATCCACCTTTAGAGAATTAGTTGTTGCATATTAATAGACAGTAAACACTGCAGCGCTGATTCGTCTTAATACAGATTCTTGAGAGAATATTTATTAAAAATATTTGATACGGCAGTACTCGTATGCATCTAATGGTGTTGAAACAAAGTTATACTGAGAAAAAACACATGTTTTGTGTGAAAATGGAAGAAGCAGGAGGTTTCACCAAAACAAGTACTTCTGAGTTGAATTTAGCATTTAGAGACTGTATGCGAAGATTCTGAGTGTTTTTGTAAGTGCATTTGTAGGTTTATAGACCCATCAGCGTAATGCATTACTGCAGTCCTTATAAGATGAAGTGCTGTAGGGCAAAGCTGCCAAACTGATGAGTCTCCCAGTAGACCACCCTCTTAAATGTCTTCCTCCCTGTTTCCGTCCAGCTCAGTAACCGTCCTGCGGGACTGCATGAAGAATGAGAGCCTGGTGCGCTTCTTCCAGGAAAGGCAGGCCACCCTGTGCCACTCGTTGCCTCTGGAGACCTACCTGCTGAAACCGGTGCAAAGGATTCTTAAATACCACCTTCTACTGCAGGTCAGTGGAGTACAATGCAGTGACAGTAGTGCCGATTAGCTCTGATCCTGGCATCTACCAGCAGGGCAAATGGGGCCATGCCAGAAATGTATAACTCCTGCCCAGGGCCGGCCCGAGGCATAAGCGAACTAAGCGGGGGCCCCCAATCGAGTTTTTTTTTTTTTTTTTTTTTTTTACTACATATTAAATAACTTAAACAAGTGACATAAATGAGTGAATGAACGAATAATTCAAGACAAGAAAATTCTGATTTCATGATCAATATACCTGCCTACTACAACTGCTGCTGTCTGCCAGTGTTTGAGTCACGCGCACCTCGCGTGCATGGACAATTCGTGCGCAAAGTCACGGTAATGTTAAGCCATGCCACAAAAATTTGATTTGCCTCACATGATTGACATTTAAATCAATGATTTATCCTTTAAATTTAATGATATTCAGAACAGAACAAGAATAAAAAAATAACTATAAACAAGCCAAAACGAAATAATTTAAAGCGAAAGTGAAAGTAGGCGTTGGGCTCACGTATCTCTCTCATTAGAATCAAAATGTTTCAACATTCGCGATGTATTTGGATGCTAAACTATTCTTTATTATAGGCTTCTTTGTACTTCACTCACGTTCCAATATTGATGGAAAAAATCATCCTCTTCACACGCGCAAAAATGTGCTTGGAAACATCACAGTGGAGCGGTGCTTATGCTGAATTGTACGAACTGTAGGCTACTACTGACTATTTTAACAGAGCAGTGTAATTTTTATATGTTAGGTTGACTATTTTATTATTATATTTTATTACGGTTATAATGAACAGGCTGCGATGTCAAGATTGCAATGCTGGAATAGGCTATATTGTGTGTGTGTGTGTGTGTGAGGCGCGGGCGTGATCGAGGAAACATAAAAACATACTCCGTCATGTTCATACAAGACATTCAAACTGCAAAGTGTTGCAAAACGTTGGTGGATATTTTGCAAATAATTTAATATGTTTTGTGATATGTTTTACAGTTTGTTTTCAGAAGTTTCAAAGTGTTAGTAAAAGAGTAAAGAAAAAGTTAAAACTTTTTTATTTAAGTATCTATTTTTTATTAAGTAGCCTATTTATTTTGAATTAATACATAACCTCATTGTATTAATTTATAATGTAACACTATAGTGTGACATTTGTGTCAATAATCGTAAAGCACAGGTGACGGGAGGGGGCCCCCAAATCAAATTCTGCTTAGGGCCCCCAAAAGGCTCGGGCCGCCACTGCTCCTGCCAGACTTTACAGCTGATATGTTGTCACCCCCTTGTGGTAGGAACTATCCAAACACTTTGATAAAAGTGATCCAGGGTATGAGGTGGTAGAAGAAGCCATTATAACCATGACAGCAGTTGCTTGGTACATCAATGACATGAAGAGGAAACAGGAACATGCAGTCAGACTTCAGGTAATCCCAGACATCAAATGCTCCCTATGACTTTTTACAATAAGTGTATTGTATCTGTAAGTGTAAGAGTTCAGTGTATTTAATTATATTGCAACTGCAAATGTAAAAAGCTAAAAAAATAAAATAAAATAATAATTATAGGAGATTGAGAGCCTGTTGCTGAACTGGACTGGTCCTGATCTCAGCGGTTTTGGGGAACTGGTTCTTGAAGGTTCCTTCCGGGTTCAGCGTGTGAAAAAGGAAAGAGCATTCTTTCTTTTTGACAAAATGCTTCTCATTGCCAAGAAGAGGCTGGATCATTTCATTTACAGTACTCACATCTTTGTAAGTCATCATAATTTGTCATCATATTTAAGTTTTCTTTCCAAATCTACCGTAAATCTATAGTAGGAATATAGTATTATATTTACAGGATTTGGGATATGCAGACCTAATGTTGTTCTATTTCTTCCTCTCATCTTTCAAGTGCTGTAATCTGCTCTTAGTGGAAAACATGAAGGATCCCCTCTGTTTTAAGGTGTCTGACCAAACAATCCCAAAACAGCAACACATTGTTCAGGTAAAGTATATAAAAATAAAAATATATACAAATATATAAAAGGACACTTTTTATAATGTACATTGACAACCTTACCTTAAAAAAAACTTACTTTATCTGTAGGCTAAAAACCAGGAGGAGAAGCGGCTGTGGCTACATTACCTCAAGAGGATGATAGTGGAGAACCATCCTGCATCCTTGCCACAAAAAGTAAGTAGTGTAGGAGCTGTTTATATGTCAAACTATTAATCACTATGTACAGTCAAAACTGACTGGTTCAGTTATACATAGTTCACAGAAGGACACTATAGTGTTAAATATCTTAATATGTTTTCCAGGCAAGACAGGTTCTTGGTGACAACTTCTGTCAGTGTAAGTGTTCACCGCATGTAAACTATTGCTTAAACACTGTTAAACACAGTAAACACTGTGTGTTTTACATACTGTGGATTATTAATGTTTTGTATTTTGTTTAGCCCCGCAGTTTGATCAGGAGCCAATAAGAAAGCCGATGCCTTCTCCACGACTGGATGATGTTCATAACTACCACAGAGGAAGAAGGCAATCAGGTCTGGCAGATAGTGTTTATTAGAATACCTTAAAATGCCAAACCGCACTGATTAATATACTCATAAAAATTACTTTCATAACTTCTGACAGAACCACCAGAGTTCATCTACACCCCTGAGAAAGCCAGGAAATGCCTTCCACTCCTCTTAGAGGGAAACCTGCCATACAAGCGTGGGAGGAGACAGTCTGGTGAATATAATCTAATCTCATATTCTGAAAGAGACCTAAAATGATTATGTTCTCAAAATAGTTTTATTTATAAATATAGTTGCATAATAATTTTTTCTTTTTTATTGTATTTTTCGTCATGTTATATTGATACTGTCACAAATTCTTGATCTTTTGTACTTTGGCAAAAACTAAAGTTTAAAGTCTAAAATATAATCTTTATTTGCATCAAGCCCCTGCCAAAGATATAGAAGCTGCATTCCAGCAAAGTGGTGAGTTTAAACTTAAGTTCTTTTATTTTGTTGTGTTATCTTGTTTTTATTTGGTCAGTGATGATGAGTCTTTCAAAATGAATGTGAAAAAGTTAGATAATTTCAAAGATTTTAAGAATGGAAATGTTTTTTTTTTAAAAGAAAGCAAAATCATTTTTTGTTTCTATTTTTCTTTTTCTAATCTGCCATGGCTTCACTGCTTATGGAATCCAGGTTCTTTAAAGGTGTGAATTTCATTTTATTCCATTTAACATTATATACTGTATACAAAGCCTTAATTATATCAATTTCTACGACAAAATGCAACCTTGTAGCAACATAAAATGTTAATATAATAGCTAATATCTAATAGCATATATATCTACGCTTTTGTCTATTAATGGGTTCCCAGACTGGCAGTGAAGGGGAGTTGTGCCCACAGGCTGATAGCATGGGCTCTTCAGGCAGTACCAGTACTCTGGCATCCTCTGTCATTGAAGTTGAATCTGGCCGTGATGATCTGGTTTTATGTCAAGATGAGGATGACATGACCCCACTTTCTCCACCACCAACACTGTCTATTACTGAGGAAATCATGCAGTTCATTAACCAGAGCCGTGCTCGACAAGGCATGGCAGAGTTAACGTCTGAAGTGGTACATATTGCACAAAAACATTTTGAAACCTCAAACAATATTCAGAGATAGTAATTGCTGTAGTAACTCAGCACAATGCTTCTCTACTACTGGTTTTCACATTGAAATCTCTGATTGTGTAGCAGTATTGCTGTTAATTTGTTAATGTAAGCTTCTAGTTATAAGAAAATGGCATTTTACTTACTTTTTTTTGTGTGCACTTTCTTCCATAGTGCCAGTTGACTCCAGAGTCCCTGGAAGTCGAGCCACTGGAGGCACAGCAGTCAGATGAATCCAAACCACTAATATCTGAGGTGGATGAAAATAAACATCAGACAAATAATACCAAAATATCAGAGGCAGACAATGAACTGGTGGATGGGTCAGAGAAAGATGAGAACAGTTATCCATCCTGTGAAGCAAATGTTGCTTCACCAGAGGAGCTTGAGAGAGCATCATCACCACTGCACACCCCCAAAGAAGTGAATCAATCAGAAGAGTTGACATTACCAGAGCCCAGTCATAGTGAATCATCCAAACCAGAGATGGAGAAGGCCATAAGTGAAAAAGGGGAAAAATATACTGAGGACTCTGTTAGTAAAAGTGAAGAACCTCACCTATCTGATAATTTGGACAAAACTGATGACACGGCATGTGAGGCCAGTTCAGCTTGTGCTCACATTGCCACTACATTGAAAACAACTGACATCTCTCTTGTCCCCAAAGTAGAACCTGACCAAAAACTGACCAAAAGTGACAAGCAGATTATTGAGAAGATACGCAGCTATTATGAGGCAGCAGAGGCAGGTGTTGAGGAGGGTCAGATGGCACGAAGGAACAGCTTCTCTAATATTCCTGCAGGATTAGTAAAGGATTCTGTGTCCCGATTCAATGTTCCTGTTCACCAAGACAGTCTAGTTGAGTCTGAGAGTGGCCACTCAGACTGTGCTGAAACAGACTCAGCATCTTCATTACTTCCCATATCAGACCAGGCTGACCAGTGTGGTCAGATAAGTGAGTCTGACCAGACTTTCAAACATCAGGAATCTGCTCTCTCACATTCAGATGTTATCCAAGAACAAAAAGAAGAATTAGACAGCAAGACAGCAGAACAAATGGATCATTCTGTAGAGTTCAATCCCTGTATGAAACTGTGGAAGGAAAAAGAAAGAATTGGCCAAGAGTCTCAAAACAATCTGAAAGTCCCTCTCTCAAGAGTGAACAGCTGTGTTGAACACACAGATGCTCCTGAGAAAAATAAGACATCTATAAATTGCACAACACCCCTAGTACAGCATAAGCAATATGAATGTTCACAAAGCCATCCAGACACTTTAGACCCTTCTAATCTGCAGATGACAGAGACAGCGGATACATCTCTTCAATATGGAAGAAGAAACAGAGCTAGAATGTCTTCTAATGGAAGCCTGGATAGCCTTCCCAGTCAGATTAAAGTTGGCCGGTGGTCACGTCATGGCAAGGTGGTAACATGTAGTCATACCCTTTACGAAGGAATGGCAGAGGTACCAGATTTAGGTTTTTTTGAGGGTGGACCAGTCAACCAATGCTTGGTAGAGAACTCAGAAAAGATTCTTAATAAAGTGCAAATGCTTGCACGCATGTACACTGCCAAGGCAAGCAGCATGAAGGTACCACTACATCAGAAGAAAACACGAGTGAGTAGAGGAGCATGGTTAGTGGAAGGAAAAGGGAGCACTTCACCTAAGTCACAGCAAGTACAGCTGCATCGGGGGGATATGAGAATACTAAGTCAGCCTGCAGGTGAGCTCTTAATATAGTTTAATTATTATCTTGTGTGATTGAAAAACATGTTATTTTAAATATGTTTAATAAAATGTTGCCTACTGTTTTGTTGCAGAAGAATCTTCCGTATCCACATCTACTGAGCCTTTTGGTCACATTATTTTAAGAGAGAAGCTGTCTACAATGTATCACCAAGAAAATGATTGTAATCTCATTGGGCCTCCAGATGAGATCTCAACAATTGGATCTGACTCATTGTCTTTTTCTTCTGCTGAATCCTCTGCTACTTCAGTTGAAATATTAACAACTGTTATGGAATCACAGGTCTCTGTGATATCAGACCATAGAGAAAGCTCCTTAGAAAAATGTGAGTCTAAACAACATGAAGGAGCTCAATCCTTGTCACTTTCAACTTCTGGAACTCATGTCCAAGAAATGCCATCCAACCTCTCTGAATTTCCTTTAAATGAACATGCTTACAACATATCACAGTCCATTCAGGAGAACTATTCAAATGTTGAGGACAAATTCATTGCAATAAATGGGATTGAAGAAGGTCAGATATTGCATGAGGAAAACCCTGCTTTTGTGAGCAATTCTGGTCTAAGTAGTCAACATTTTATTGACCCAGTAGTCATTAAAATTTTAGAAGAAGAGACTCACAGTGTGGATGAGAAAAGTGCCTCAATTGTACAGTATTGTGAAAGAATATTGACCATTGATGATCAACAAGATGAAATGCATACAGGACATTTGAAATCCAAGCAGGTCCAAGATGATACTGAAACCACTAGCTTGGAGAAAATAACACCTGTAGTGACCTCTGTTAACGAAGTAGGTGCATGTCCCCCATTAAATCTAGCAGCCTTCTTGAAAAACTGTGTTTCAAACACTTTGATCATCTCCGAGGGGTCAGAGCAGTCAGACCCTTTGGCCCAGTTGCAGGAGGATACAACTATCCCTACACAACTGCCGCCTCTGCTTGGTACATGCAGAAAGTGTAGTCCTCCTCTGGATGTTAAATCCAAAGAAGACCTGAGCAATAATTCAAAGTCTTTTAGCCCACCCTCTTTAGCTGGAACTTCGTTTGATGAGCTTCCAAGGTTTACTAGCCAAAGACCTTCTAATCTACCATCCACTGCTGGAAAGAGGAGTCCCTTTGCCAATTGGAATTCATCATCTTCAGTCGCTCAAAGGTAGTCTGCTGAGCATATCACAAACCAAGCTGTAGTTATAGGGTTTACCCAGTTGAAATTTAGGTTATGCTGTTGTAGTTTATATAACAGCACTAAAGTATTTGATTTCATTTTAATCTGTGTCTTATCTTGCTTTTCAGAGTGCCAAATACTTCATCGCGGACTGAGGAACAGATCCAGGATACTTCTGATTTTGGCCTTTCTCATAACAGACAATCTTTATTCCATACTGTTAATGAAAAGCCATTAAACATTCCCTTTGGTGTTGGACGTCCATTAGATGCAAAACCACCCTCTGCATTTAGCCCAAACTTGCGAATGCGATCACCCTCTCCAATTAGAGGTGCCCAGAACTCCAGACCGTCCTCAACGGCCTCAGCTCTTGCAAAGTCTCTTGCTGCCTCTTGTATAAGTCAGACGATTTCTCAAAACATGGCCAAGAGAGGTGCACATCTTCAGACTGCTTCCCCACCTGTAAGCTCCTCTCCTCTGCCCACATCTTCAGTTAGACTTAGGTCACCATCACCTAAATCCATCACCTTGGACTTAAGTGTGGAGTCAGGTTTTAGAAGTACATCCAGCACTGGGGTAGGAAATCCCCAAGGTCAACCCCCAAGGTCTTCTCCATCCCCATGTAGATCAAACAGTCTTCGATCTAGTCCAGCAACAGTTCAGACCCCTCCTCCTTTTCGTAGTCAGCGGTCAATATCCCCTGCACCTCCAGTTAGCCTCCATTCAACTCCATCTGCTAACAGCCCAAGCTCTGCTGCTCTTGAACAGCCTCCTTACACCAATTTAAATGGTAATAACAACAACAACAATAACAACAGTTTGAGTAATAATGGGTTGGCCACTAACCACAAAAAAGCACCATACTCAAATGTGGGTGGACTCCCTCATTTCCACGATCCTCAACGAATAACCTTGCACAATAGGGTGGCTCGGCCCTTCCCGTCCTCCGAGCCCAGCTCTCGTGTACAGTCCCCCTCTATCTGCCCTTCTCCAATTACTCGAATCTGCTCCCCTCCACCTGCCCCGAACCATTCAAGTCATCTGGTAACAAAGCCACCGAATCCCAGAGCCCCCAGACAAAGTGGCTTTTTTACCCCTCTATCTTTGGACATCTCAAGATCAATGTCAGCTTGTTCACTATCTCCCTGTGAGAGTCCCAGAATCACCTCTCCTCCCCCTATTGGCATTCCTACAAGTGTATGGGGCTTTGCTAATCCACAGCCAAGGAATCCCTCATTAACAAATGCATGCTCTCCAACAAAAGCGGAAACAAACTCTACACCAAAAGACACCAGAATAATCTCTCCTACCGCAATGGGGATGTCTCCATGTTCAGCAACCATCTCTCAGAGCCAGAGGAGGCTACGAGGAAACAGTTTGCCCTTTGTTGCTCTAGGGGATAGACCACCAAGTCCAAAAAGACAGGAACGCAGGTCTTGGGCAGAAAGTGGACGATGGTCAGTGGGTTCAGAATTGGGGTTAATAAGTCCTCGTGGGGGTTCATACAGTGGTAGCCCATCTTCCATCAGCCCTGGCCCTCTTTCACCTGTCAGACTAACAGCCGAAAGGACCAGTCATAATGGAAAACATTTCACAAACATTGTCTGGCCGGATGTACATGATCTGTTGATTAAATACAATACAGAGCCCAATACTGAAACCGACGCTTTGTCCTACACCGAGACAGAGCAAGATGACATAGAGGTTGCAGAATCTACATGTCGGAGCACCCTGATCTGTCCCTATGTCGCTCCAGTCAGCCCCAATGAGAGAGAGACTCCCATTCATTGCCCAGATGAGGGCAAAACAGAAGATAGTGTTATTAATCAAGGGTCCAAAACAACATTAAAAACGAGTTATGCCACCACTGTCAACTTGCAGATTGCCGGAAGTGGGAGGATAGCATCCTTTAGCAATGCACAAGTCAGCCTGACTCAAACACTGTCCCCTGTAGCAGATAGCCAGAGCAGGAGAAGGGTCAGCATCAATAGCTGCAACCTCTCAATGCAGAACTGCAAAAGGCTTTGAGTGGTGTGCTCCTGAGGTCTGGTTTGGTGCCTCATTCTTCAAAGACACTTTATCTGGCACTTTAGCATGTAGAAGAGGAGTCAGCTTAGAGATCCAAGTCCACTTCACTCAGAGGGGAAAAATTCATGGACAATAAAATACGGGTGTCAGCCAGTTGATGCTATGGTCAGTGATTTTATTTTATTTTTTAACCCTCAACCCTACTTCCTGGCCAAGATACCCGTAAATCATAGATAAAATTACTGTTTTGCTATTTTTGGCAGTGTTTATTTTATTGCTTTTAAGACTGTAATATGCAAATTCGTTATATGTAATTGAACTAAAGGCTCTGTCATTTAAGGCTTTTAGTTGGCTGTGATATATAAAGAACTTATTTATGAAATGGTTGTTTTCTGGCACTTAACTCTTGTTTCTTTGTTTTGCACATTTTTCTCGAATGTGGTCCAGATGTGTCTGGAAAATAGTGCATTTCAGAAAAGCCTTTCTCATGTATTTTGTGTTCTATACAAATTTTCTTAAGACATTTTAAAACAAGGGAACATGAATAGCTGCTTTGATTGATGTTAATATGAACATCAAAACATCTGATCTGATATTTTGCATTGATGAAAATGTTTGCTATACAATTAAAAAAGCATTCCATCATGCTTAAGAACTGTACTCTGGTGTGGACTAAGACAAGGTAATGCTGATCAAGTGGACTCTTGGACATTCTGTTTTAAATCGTGTATTTTTAATGTAATACATTGTTGATTTCTAAATGAGATTGTCACAATCAATTAATGCTTAAGCCAATTAAACATATATCTCAGATTTGTTTACCTATGGCCTTTATGCTTCACATCATGCCTGCCAGCCGCATTATGTAAAGAAAACAAATGTTTCATCTGCTCTCTGTACTTTAAAAAAAAAACATGATTGCCACACTGTAATGTGCCCTCAGTTATTTGTACCTAAATAAAACCTGCATAGTGTATATGTGATTGTGCCATTGTGTTACCACAACTTTTAGTAAAAACAAATGGTATTTTGCTTAGAAACAGGTGATACAATGGTAGATTTTGTATGGGTGTGTCTGGGACCAGAGAAGGAAAAAAGCTTGACCTGAAGTGAAATTTTAGTAGCTTGTCTTTAAAGCTTCAAGTTTCAGTACAAGTTTAAGCAAGTGTGGGTTGGAGCAATGGGCGTGCCAAAAGGTGGGGGCTTGCCGAACCCTGCCGGTAACTATGTGCATATGTTACATAATCTACATTATATTCAGGCAGACAGCTGCAGGTGTCACTACTGGATGTGCCACAACATAAAGAGACATGTCACTTTGTGACACAGGCCAACTGGCATGTGCCAGTGGAAATTGGTATGTGTCACTAAAACGTGTGATGTGCCAATGGATTGCGTCATGTGCCACTTGCATAACAATTTGCTTTATGCTGTCAAACATATGATTTATTATATCACTGAGTTAATTCGTATAATTTGATAAAAATATTTTTTGAAATATTAAAGCCACAGATGAGAATATTGCGTTGGCCAGTGTTACACTCACTACTGACACCTACAGGCGTGCGTCCGTGCAGCATCATGCAAAAATAAAGGTTTACAGTAACGGATGCTTATATATAACTGTTATATGTTATTCGTAGTGACCCATGAGAGATTTATTTCGTGTCTTTCCTAGAATGGGCAGTTTGTGACTTTGCGAGATAAACAACATAAAGTAGCACTGGTATTACAACATTCAGTGGCACATGATACAATCAAATACAGAAACCAGACAGTTTCTGGGTCCCATTGACTTCCATAGTAAATTTTTTTCCTACTATGGAAGTCAATGGGACCCAGAAACTGCCTGGTTACTGACATTCTTCTAAATATCTTCCTTTCTGTTCAGCAGAAGAAAGAAATTCATACAGGTTTGAAACAACATGAGGGTGAGTATATGATGACAGAATTTTCATTTTAAAGTGGAGTATCCCTTTAATGTTAATACTGCTACTGGACTACAGAGGTGGTGCCGGATACATCAATGGACAGAGAATCACTTGAGATCATGAGGTATAGGCTACTGGGCCTGTTGCGTTAAATACAGAAATGGTCTTCTGTCTGTTTTTTTGTGGACAAAATCAGAACGGATGGTAGTTATATACAGTTAACCCTTGTGTGGTGTTCATATTTTTGTTATTCAGCCAGTGTTCGTGGGTCTGGTGGACCCGCTGCATGTTTGGGTTTTTAGTTCTACACAAGGGCAATTCCACGCAAAACTGTCACATCCATAACGCCAACACAATGCCATTGTATTTAGTTGGCGTTATGGATGTGACATTTTTGCGCGGAATTGCCCACAATCAAAAATTTTATGTTAAAATACTCAACAGATGTTTACTTCATTCCAATTACAAGCAATATAAACTGCATATATGGTTAATATTTTCTCTTTACCTTTGTTAGATCACATTTAAGAATTGCAACCCTGTGCGGGAACGGCAGGGTTAGAAACACAAAACTCACTCTTGCACTCACACTCTCTCACACTTACACACAATCTCTCTCTCTCTCACACACACACACACACACACACACACACACACACACTCACACTCACTCACTTGGATACGTGGTTAACGGGGACTCTCCATAGGCGTAATGGTTTTAATGTACAAACTGTATAATCTATCCCCTACATTAACCCTACCCCTTTGAATTTCAAAAAACACCATTTAGTATGTTTTTTAAGCCGTTTGGTTTATGAGGACACAGATGTCCTCATAAACCATGTTTACGTTGTAATACCCATGTCATTATACACATTTGTGTCCTCATAAACCATATACAAAAACACACACACAATAACAGTATAGGCCCTGACAGGAGGAGGACAGAGTAAAGGTACACAGGACCTACAATTTACACACTTTTATTAGCCACAGGTCCAGTGGACCCGAACATCCTGTGTGTAATATAAATGTGTAGGGGGGGTGTACAGTGTGTGGTCATTGAAAATGTGTTCAGATATATATTCTTCACAGAAAATGAGCCAAGGCCATTGAGTCTGAGTTTGAAAAAATAATTAATCGTATCATTTTTCTCTTGAAAAAATGAAAACTGGTCCTACAGACCCGAACACCATACAAGGGTTAATGTATAGGAATTTAAGGGGCTGTGTCTTTTTTCAAGGTTTTTTCCTATTGTTGCCTTTTCTGGCTTCTTCATTTTATATAGTCTGTTGGACTAGGACTGCATCGACTTAAAGTTGCATGTTTATTTGTGTATTATGAATATTTGTTTTTCAGGTATTTCACTTGACGCTACGGGATTAAGCAAAGTCAAGAATAGATTTCTGGTTAATCTCCTCTATGATAAATATTGTTTCTGACTGTTGTATGTCAGCAGCGCCTCTCACAGATCATTCTGTTATTAAGTATAGTTTTCAATCCTTCTGGTGTTAACGGCAATAATAAAGGGTATTGGAAATTTTATTCAAATCTATTAAAATCGGTGTTTCATTTAGTCGTAGCAGAGGATGTTTTATATCACATGATATAAATATTTCTGTCTCAAATATGATATAACCTGTAGTCAGAACACATTTAATTCTATGATTAAAGCTATCCCCAATTCTTTCATAATTATGTTTAATCCAAGGATATCTTCATAGGGAGGCAGGCTTTATGACCTATACCGGGACCAGCCATCGGGGGGCGATCGAGACACTTTGGCTTCACTTTTCAGGACTTGTGCGGCACGCTTGTAGCCTACACAACATGACATTTTTCCAGGGGGCCAATGTTTCAGAAAATACTGAAGCTTCCCCGGGCGCTGCCATTGATTAGCAGACCATCACCTGCTGTTAGCATTCCATTGACTCCCATTCATTTTGGCGTCAATTTGACAGCGAATAACTTTACATCTGAGCCGTTTAAAGACTCCATTTGTCCATTATTTATTTCTAAAGAAACACGAAAATGTATAAAAGGCTCCATTACCTTGTATACGTTATGGCTCCGTAGAAGCAGTTTTTTGTAAAAATAGGCTAACGATTGCGTCATAACCACGTGACTCTCTGTCGCACAGTAGAGAAATTACCGTATGGACAGGAGGAGAAGCTCGCGGGCAATCGGGGGGACGTGGAGGCAAAATGACAAAATAATTAATCAGAATACTTATCAAAATTTTGTCCTGCTCCTAGCTCATGGACACCTCCTACTCACACTCTCCACCTCTGCAAGTTTCGGAAGGGAATGATTCAGATTTCTCTTGGCACAGCTACTAGAAGACAGACAGGTTGCTCACGTCACATCTACGTCGTCAAGCTCAGTTTGAGTCTGCGCAGTACGCTCCTTATGGAAAGCAACAAAGACGATTTTTTTGGTTAATAACATCCTTATTCTAGTTAAATTTTATATACACAAATCTAAATATCTGAAAGTGAAACCTAAGTTTTGTGTATTTCACAATGAGTTAGTTTCTTATACAAATGCCCTTAAAATGATTAAAAGTAAAAATGCAATTTTCTTTTTTCTTTCTTTCTTTTTTATTTTCTGTAATACACTTTTGCACCTGATTCTACTCTCATTGTGTAATTATATATTTTTGTTTCCATGTTGTTTGTACATGACATATTGTTCAATAAAAATATTTAAAAAGTACAGTTTACTGCAGAACAACTCATTATGTCAGTGTGAAATAAACAATTATGGACATGTAGAAATTAAAGCTGAAGCTCCAATCTCCTCCCGAAAATTGACTACTTCGTTTAGAGAAGCTGTCTATCACAGCTGTCAATCATGACGTCACATTCCCGTTTTTATTGCATCAAATAACTAACTAAAGTCCAAACTTATTTTAAAAAACGAACACTAATTTACATCAGCGTGAAAAAAAACTACCTAAGATGACAGAAAACATCTTTGGAAATGATTCATTTGAAGTGTAATTTGATTGTTTAGTTTCCATCGTGGAACTTGATCGTCTGATTAAAGATCATATTATAGAGCCTGTGAAATTTTCAGAGTGGGCAGTGGACTTTGTGGAGACTACAGAGTAACCATTAATCGAGAGTCGTCACTGGAGCAGTATCCCATTCCTCGAATGGAGGACATGTTTGCAGTTTTAGCTGGAGGTGAAAAATACAGCAAATTAGAAATGAGTCATGCATATCAACAGATTCTGTTAGATAAGACGTCACAGCCATATGTGACCGTGAATACACACAAAGGATTGTTCACGTACACCAGATTACCTTTCGGAGTTAGTTCCAGTCCAGCAATTTTCCAGAGGACCATGGAAGGGGTCCTGAAAGATATTCCAAAGGTCACTGTATATCTGGACGATATCTTGCTGACAGGACAAGATGATCAGGAGCATCTGAGGACATTGGATCAAGTGTTGCAGCGGTTGGAGGAGTCTGGTTTGAGGTTGAAAAGGGGAAAGTGTAAATTCATGGAAAAGGAAGTAATTTTCCGTTATTAGTCCTTTGACGACATCAGAGCAGATCAAGCACTGGACAACTCGAGATCCTGTCCTCTCTAGAGTGCGTGAGTATGTACCAAGGTTATAATCGTTAACGAAAACGAACGAAAAAACGAAAACTAGATGGGAAAAAACATTGTCGTTAACTGAAATAAAAATAAAAACGAGGCATTACAAAAAAACGATAACTAACTAAAACTATAATGTGTGTTTGGCAAAACTAACTAAAATAAAATAAAATTATAGACTAAATGTCCTTAGTTTTCGTCTTTGTCAAGGTCTTTAATTTTTTAACGCAGCGTTTTCGTTCAGCTGCATTTCCTTTCCCTGCTCTCCCTCTGTCTCTCTGTCACTCATGCGTCTCTCACATGCGCGCGCGCACGCACACACACACACACACACAGCCTCTCCCCTCCGTGCACACCGCGTCTCCAAGAGAACGAGTGTTCGTTCGACGTTGAAAGCAAGTTCGCGAAAGGTTGGTATCTCTATCTCGTGAACACCTTTACACAATTACACATTAAAAAGTGGTATAAAAATATTTGAAATTCTGAATATAATTTCGTCAGTGTGTTAATGTCGACCCGAGAAGCGATTGGGCCTTCTTTAAGTTTGAGGTAAAATGCACTTTTTGGTTGTGGTTGTCGATGTCAAAACACTATATAAGCTGTGATTCAAATATTAAATAATGTTATGTCATTTTTTTACTTTTACACTGTATGTTTGCAGCTTCAATCCAGATGAGTAGGCTATTGACTGTATAGGGTAAATTTAGTATAGATAGATTTACGATGACGTCACATTTCTCCTGCAACTCCTTACGGCGCCATCTTGTGTGTCAAGTGGGTCAAGCGTTTGTGTTACGGAGCATGATAATATCCTTAATCGGCATTATTCTGAACATGAAAATCATACGATTATTCTCTGTTTGGCTGGAGTTAATGTTCAGTGCTGCTCTTGTGAACATTTAGAGGTTTTGTGCTCTGGAGATGTGACACTTTATCTAACGTTAATCATTTCCAAGATGGGCTAGCTAAATGCGCTAACGTTAGCTCAAATCGCTGTACCCAGGCGGCTACTATCGACACAGCCCTTGAGAGGTGTTGGCTGGGCAGAAGCACACTCTGACGATTGTCCACCTTCATCACTTTCTCTGTGGCCACATCAGCTGGTCGAGGCAGAGGCTAACGTTACACCTGGAGCACATCGCTCCGTGCCTCTGCTCTCCATCTCTCTCCTACACTAAATTAGTTCGGAGCGTTGTGTTTGTTGTTGTTGTTTTTTTACGCAGATGGTGTTGTCTTGACACTGAGTCTAAATGTACCGTATAATAAGGGCTGTGCAGATATAAGCCGCCTGGCTACAGCGATGTGAACCGTCAATACAGGGCTCCAGACTAACTTTTCCACGAGGGAGAGAGAGCAAGAGAGCGCTTAGTTTGGAGACGGTGAAGTCTTGTTTACACGTTCGCCTGGCTCCGAAGAGAGAGGGAGTGCGCGCGCGACCGTCTCTCTCTCTGCTCGTTCTTTCAGTTAAACATGCGCCCAGTTCATCTACATTACTCACCGATCAAATAAGACTTTGGCGGGCACTAAAACAAGTTCAATGCAGGAGAATTCATGCGTGAATTTAACTGAGTAGTACATGACCATGCACTCGCACAAATGCGACCACATAAAACTTTAACTCGCACATTCTAACAAAATAATTGTATGCTTCCAGAGACTTTCTTCCTCTTAATTCGTCACGCACTAACGGTGTGGATGAGATACTTGGCAATGTCCATTTCCTGAATATCGGGGTACGCCGCAGGATTAGCCTACATAACCAGTCCTCATTCGACATTGTGTAAGGATCCTTTCCATTGATATAACTCAATTTCTCATTATATCTTGCCTTGCAAACATCGTCTAATGTGTTCCTGTAAATAACCTTCACCTTGTTGCCAAGTTTGGAGGAATTTGTCATCGTTATCTCAACACAAAAGAGTCAAAAATACTTTATATTAACTGGCTTTCTATTAATGCAGCACAGTGAATGAGCCATGTCTCCCAGTGGCTTACTGACAGCTTTGACACACAACATGGCGGCGCGCCGCAGAGGATAATGGGTAATTCGAGAAACAGAAACCCATCTATAGGCCAGGGTGTGAAAATTGTACAGCTGTGGTATTTGTAGGGTGTGAATTCTGTATAGAAGATGTGTAGATTTTTGGTATGGCGTGTGGATTTTCTAAGAGGTAAAGGAATTTCAATGGGGTGTGAATTTTTTTTCTAAAAATGTATGATGTTTTTGTTGAGTTATTATTACACAATACTTTTTCTGACCTTTTTGAATCTTGCCCCTGACAAATAACCCAAATTACAAAAAAAGACTAAAACTAACACTAAAACTAATAAAAACTAAACTAAAACTAAGCATTTTCAAAAAATAAAAAATAAACTAAACTAGCAAACCCACTTTAAAAACTAATTAAACCTTTAAGTTATATATAAACAGAGACAACAAGAGCTCAGTGTTCAAGACGGGTGTGTGCTGTGGGGAGCCCGCATCATCATTCCAGAGCAAGGACGTGCAGGATTGCTGGAACAGCTACATCAATCTCACCCAGGTATGTCAAGGATGAAAGGGCTGGCCCGACCCCGGAGTTACCTGTGGTGGCCAAATTTAGATTGAGGCCCGCGTAAAAGATTGTACTGTGTGTCAAGAACAGAGAAAAGCCCCTGTTGGTGCACCACTTCATCCGTGGGAATGGCCACGACAGCCATGGAGAAGAGTGCATATGGACTATGCTGGTCCATTCCTGGTCCAGATGTTTTTAATTTTAGCTGATGCCGATTCTAAATGGATTGAGGCATATCCAGTAAATTCAGCAACAACAGCGACTACTCTTGAGTGCCTCAGAAAGAGTTTCAGTACCCATGGCATTCCTGAAATGATGGTGTCTGATAACGCTCAGTGTTTTGTAAGTGAAGCGAGCAAAGAATTTATGTCTAAGAATGGAATGGAATAACATGTTACTTCAGCCCCGTATCATCCATCATCCAATGGCCTTGCTGAGCGGGCAGTCCAAACTTTTAAGGACCTCATGAAAAAATGTTCTGGGAACACTATGGAGACCAGGCTGCATAGAGCATTGTTCAGTTATCGTATTACACCCCAGTCTACCACGGGATTGTCACCTGCAGAAATGATGATGGGGAGGAAATTGCGATGCACCCAAGACAAAATACACCCTGACTTCACCAGCAAAATTGAATTGAAACAACAAGTTCAAAAAGAGCAACATGACCAACTTGTAAAATCTCGCTATTTTGAAGTGGGAGATACGGTGTACAATAGGAACTTTGGATATGGACCAAAATGGGTGCAGGGAGTAATTCAGGATATCACAGGACCTGTATCCTATAAAGTAACAATAGGAAGTGGCCAAGTAGTGCGACGTCATGTTGATCAATTATTCAGTCGACAACAAAAAGAGATGCTAACTAAAGACTTTCAAGTTGCCTGGGGTGTTCAACCTTATGATGCTGATGTTGTGTCAATGGATGCTGATATTCAAATGCCAGAATCACTCAGTACGTCGACAACACTTGAATCAATTCCAACTGTAACTGGGAGCCTGCGAGTGCAAATCTGGATGTCAAAGAAATCAATTGCCAGATTCACCCAATGCTCAAAGAATGCCTGAATTGACTCAAACTGCAGATAGAAAGGCGCCTGAGAGTGCACCCTCTGGATGTCTACAATGTTCAGTAAGAGAGAGGAAACCACCAGCATATCTTAAAGACTTTGTGACATAAGAAATAGAGTAATCGGAGTTTTCTCTGAGTTTTTCAGTTTTTCAACATGCAATTTGTAGGATGGGTTGTATTTATTTGTGAAATATTATCTAGGCTCATTTATTTATACCTGTAAAACACAATACATGTTTGTTACTCCACTGCATTTTCGCTCAAATTGACCTTTGTACTTGCACATTACTTTCTGTTTGTTTGCGAGTATTAACATATACTTTGTGTCACTTTTGGTTGATTTATGACCCCTGTGATTGATGTATGACCCTTGTCACTAGTGATTGACAGGGAATCCATGTGTCACTCAAACTGACTGGTCAGTGGGTGTCAAATGTTTTTACAGGGGGAACGTCTGTATGGGAGAAACTGTTTCAAAATCGTTGACACACCCCTGACAGAATATGTTGCCGTGTAAAAATACACACAAAGAGTTTAGCACAACTATTCACACACACACACACACACACACACGCGCACACACACACACACACATATCTAACTATATATTGTGTCGCTTTGATAGAACCTTGATATCACCCGTTTTTGGGGGTCAAAGATGATGGTAATAGTCGAAACATCCTAAGCTCATCTCTTTAATTTTGTGCTGGATGTTGAAGGGCTAGTGACTTCCATGATATTTTCTAGCATGAAGCTTTGTCTGGATCACTCAACACAAAGTTTTGTGTTCTGACCACACGAAGATTACACTAAGATTAGATTTCTTGAGTATTTCATGTTTGCACTGTACCCAAAACGTAGGCGTCAACATGTATCCCTTGTGGTTGTTACACACACAGAGGTATAATTTGAAATGTAGGTTTGTCAACAGAAAAAAAGGTACATGCATACATTTAAAAAGTTTTCTAAGTGAAAATTGTGTTTTACTCATGTGAGGAAACTGCTCGGCTACAGTACTAATAAAATATGCTGGTCATCAGTCTGTTTTAAAGAATAAAATAAAGTAAAAGTTTTACTTAAAGGAAATAGACAACTTTTCTTGCTTTTTGTATGGCAAACAAATGTATAAAATGTTTGAACGTTTAAAATCCCTGTGTGTCTTATTTTACTCAGAATTTTGGAGTAAAAAATGTCAATTTGTTGTTTTGCAACACACACACACACACACACACACACACACTATGGGTTGGGTTAAAAACTAAAACATTTTCTTTAAAAATACTAAAATAACAAAAGTAACGACCAAATTTATATACACTAAAAAGATGTTTTTGTGTGCGAGCCCAGAGAATCACCAGAAAGCTTTTGATGAAGTGTCATTCTTTAAACATCTAGGCTAGCCTAAAGGCCTATTTATACTTCTGCGTCGAACTGCCGCCGTAGCTACGTCGTAGGCTGTGTGTAGCGCGCGTACCCTACGGCGTACCCTGACGTGCACCTCTCCAAAAATGTAACAACGCGTCAACTCTACGCGGACGCAAACGCTGTGATTGGTCTGCCAGAACCCCTCCCTCTGGGTTTCACATGCTCCCTAGGTGCGCGTCAACGCGGACAACGACGCAGAAGTATAAATTAAAACCAACACGTTGCCTACGGCGTATAGGCTCCGGCGTAGGTCTGACGCAGAAGTATAATGAGGCCTTAAGCAACTGTCCTAAAACCATTAACAAACCCATTTAGGATGCACTCTTCCCCCGCCAGTTCCACTCGCAAACACCTTCACTGTGAGTTAGATAAATGTTTTGATTCTTTGTCTTTTTAACACTGATCCTATTGGCGTCGGGAAACAGATACAGATGTTCTAGAATAAACGACACCTTTTCTTGTTGAGAAGAATATAGCACGGGGTGTGTGGGTAATTAGGACTCCTTAGCTTGATGAACGTGTCTGATTCTTTGTCTTAGGCATTAACATAAAACCTAAAGTTCAGGTACTACTGATCCTACTGAGGTGCACACACACACCACACACACACACAGTTGTTCTTAAAAGAACATTTACCAGTCTACAGATAAGGCATTGTCGGGAAAATTCGTTTCGCGTACCTACCCCGAAGTGACAAAATAAAATAAAATTCTGTATCAAAATTTATAAGGAAAGACCAGTACTTTGTTTAGGCTTGGTCTGTAGGGAATTACAAACCTGCGCACATATATTCAAACGCACATAACTATAGAAGCAATTCTTAATGCGCATGTGAACGCCATCAGCGTTTCTCACAGGTTCGCGTTTAAAGTCTGTGTAGAGAGAATGGTGTCGTCTTAGCGGCCCCTAATTTAATAACAAATGATCGTTGCGACGGAAGCGAATCAATCAAAACTAACTTTAACTGGAAAATAACTTTATTAAAGAACCGCTATAAAGCCAAAACAATCTCTGCTACCATAAATTATACGTTTATCTCTGTAAAGCTGCTTTGAAACAATCTACATTGTTAAAAGCGCTATATAAATGAAGATGACTTGACTTGACTTGACTTGACTTGACTTAAAAGAACAAGATCTAATAACTTTTCAGATATAGATAAAACAAATATAGCAGAATTACAAAGCAAACTAGACAACATCTATAAAAAAAAGGCTGAAGGAGCCTTTATAAGGTTTAGGAAAAGATGGCTGGAGGAAGGTGAACAGAATACCTCCTACTTCTTTAGATAAGAAAAGAATCACGCTACGTTAAATACTATTCATCAATTAAAAATTAATGATAAAATATCCAAGGACCCTAAAGAGATTTCAGAGTATTGCTCCTCCTTCTACTGTAATCTATATGCGTCACAATATGATGCTAAAGCCTCAAATGACTTCTAAAATTCAGTGGAAGTGAATAAAAAAATAAATAATTTAGATAAGGCTGTGTGTGACCAACCTATTAGTTTAGAAGAAATAACCAATTCAATTCATAACTTAAAAAATAATAAGTCTCCTGGAACTGATGGTCTAACCTCAGAATTTCATAAGTTATTTGCTGAGCAACTAGCCCCTTTTCTTCTTTCAGTTTTTTGTGAAAGCTTATCTAAGTCCAGCCTCCCATCTACCATGACTCAAGGGTTAATTACCCTTATTCCTAAGCCTAAAAAATTTTGACTATAATTGATAATTGGCGGCCAATTAGTCTTTTGAATAATGATTATAAATTAATTGCCTCTATATTTGCTAAAAGAATCAAGTATGTATTAGAATATATTATAGATGAAACTCAGTCAGGTTTTATGAAAGACAGGCACATTTCGAATAATGTAAGGTTGGTTTTAGATACATTAGATTATTCATATTTGATTGATGAAAATAGTTTTATTTTATTTTTAGATTTTCGCATAGCTTTTGACACTGTGGAGCATCTTTTTTTACTTTCTTCTTTAAAGGTTTTTGGGTTTGGTAAGTTTTTTTGTGCAGCTGTTGAAACCCTGTATAATAATGCAAATTGCTCAATCAAACTCAAACATGGAACTACATCTAGATTTGATTTAAAAAGAGGTATTAGACAGGGTTGTCCTATTTCTCCGTATCTTTTCCTGCTTGTAACTCAGTTATTATCTATGTCACAGTGTTTGGTTTGTGTTCCCTGGGTAACCACTAGATGTCCTCCTTCCCCACGGTGTCTGGCACTTTCTGAACTACATTTCCCATGATTCTTGTCTCATCATTGCACTCACTCAGCTGTCCCTTATCACTGATCATTGCACTTAGCCAATTCCCCATTATCATTGTCGTTTCCCTGTGTATATATACCCTGTCTGTTTTAGTCCTTGTCACGGAGTCATTGTTGTATGTCACTTACACTTCTTGAAGTCTGTTTTCTGGTTTGAGTTTGTTTTGTTCCTTGTTTGTTTATTTTGTTATTGGACTGCTAACATGGATTTTGACCCCTGCATGGATGACGACGAATTGGATTGCCCTACAAATAAAAGTGTTGTATTTGGATCCACCTGTTTCTCTCCCTTTCCTTGGGGTGTGAATCGTGACAGAATGACTCCGTCACACAATGGATCCAGCAGCATGAACATTTTGCAGGGCCTTGCTTTATGGGCCCGCCAGACCGAAGAGGCCATGGCGCTGAATTCCCCTAAGCACCCTTCGCCGTTGATTCCTTCCAGCTCTGAACCTGCACGTTACCATCGGAAACAGAGGAGGAGAAGGAAGACCTCCTCCGTGACTGTTCCGGTGGTCCCGAGTCCGGTGGTCCCAGTTCCGGTGGTCCCGAGTCCGGTGATCCCGAGTCCGGTGGTCCTGAGTCCGGTGGTCCCGAGTCTGGTGGCTCATAACACGGAGACCATCCCTGAGGTGACTACCGTCCCTGACGCGCCGCCCAGGCGTCTTGCTCTGCCCGCACCGCCCAGGTGTCTTGCTCTGCCCGCGCCGCCCAAGTGTCTTGCTCTGCCCGCACCGCCCAGACGTCTTGCTCTGCCCGTGCCGCCCAGGCGTCCTGATCTGCCGGCCCCGCCTGAGCTGCTCGCACTGCCTGCGCCACCCCAGCGATCCATCACTTCTGCTGATCCAGAGACTGTTCACGTCACATCTGCCGAGCCTGTGTCTTCGGACAAGATGGCCACCGCCGAGAGTGTTCATGTCACGTCTGCCGAGCCTGTGTCTTCCGACAAGATGGCCGCCGCCGAGCCTGTTCACGTCATGCCTGCCGAGCCTGTGTCTTCGGACAAGATGGCCGCCGCCGAGACTGTTCACGTCACGTCTGCCGAGCCTGTGTCTTCGGAGAAGATGACCGCCGCCGAACCTGTGTCTTCAGACAAGATGGCCGCCGCTGAGCCGGTGGTCTCTGTTCCTGAGCCAGTGGTCTCTGTTCCTGAGCTGGTGGTGTCGGTTCCAGTGCCTGAGCCGGTGTCTGTTCCAGTGCCTGGGCCGGTGTCTGTTCCAGTGCCGTGGCCGCCCGAGGGGTCGTCTCCGCCGTGGCCGCCCGAGGGAAAGTCTCCACCCTGGCCGCCAGATGGACTGTTCGCTCTGCCCTGGTCGCTCGAGGGAAAGTCTCCATCCTGGCCGCCAGATGGACTGTTCGCTCTGCCCTGGTCGCTCGAGGGAAAGTCTCCACCCTGGCCGCCAGATGGACTGTTCGCTCTGCCCTGGTCGCTCGAGGGAAAGTCTCCATCCTGGCCGGCCGATGAACTGGCCGCTCCGCCCTGGCCGCCTGAGGGAGAGTCTCCGCCCTGGCCGCCCGATGAACTGTCGTCTCCGTCCTGGCTGCCAGATGGACTGTCACTCCCCGTCCCCGTTTCCCTCCATGGACCTGGTCCCCCATCCCTCCACCAGTCCACCTCCCGCCTGGACTTGTTTTGGTTATCACGTCTTGGAGCGTCTGGTAGCCGCTCCGTAGAGGGGGGGGTTATGTCACAGTGTTTGGTTTGTGTTCCCTGGGTAACCACTAGATGTCCTCCTTCCCCACGGTGTCTGGCACTTTCTGAACTACATTTCCCATGATTCTTGTCTCATCATTCCACTCAGCTGTCCCTTATCACTGATCATTGCACTTAGCCAATTCCCCATTATCATTGTCGTTTCCCTGTGTGTATATATACCCTGTCTGTTTTAGTCCTTGTCACGGAGTCATTGTTGTATGTCACTTACACTTCTTGAAGTCTGTTTCCTGGTTTGAGTTTGTTTTGTTCCTTGTTTGTTTATTTTGTTATTGGACTGCTAACATGGATTTTGACCCCTGCATGGATGACGACGAATTGGATTGCCCTACAAATAAAAGTGTTGTATTTGGATCCACCTGTTTCTCTCCCTTTCCTTGGGGTGTGAATCGTGACAATCTATGCATGTTAAAAGTATTCTTAAAGGTATCTCAATTGCAAATAGAGATATTATTATAAGCCAGTTAGCCGATGATACAACCCTTTTTTTTAAAAAAAATAATGATCAATTTCCAATTGCAATTAATGTTAAGTTTTCTTATGCCTCTGGTCTCTATCTCAATGTCAGTAAGTGTGAGCTAATGGCTGTTAAAGACTGTGATTTAACAAGTATTAGTAACATTCCTGTCAAGGAGAGTGTTACATACTTGGGTATCATTATTGTTAAAGACCAGCTGAAAAGATGTTCTTTGAATTTTAACCCCATAATAGATAAAACCAGAAAAAAAATTTAACTTCTGGCTTCAAAGAGATCTCTCCTTAAAGGGAAGAGTTCTCCTTACAAAGGCTGAAGGTATAGCCCGACTAACATATGCCTCCTTATCTTTGTATCTTGATAACCTTAAAAATATTGATAAAATACTATTTGATTTCTTATGGAAAAATTGAACACACTATGTAAAAAAGACAGTAATTATGAACACATATGAGAATGGTGGCCTTAATTTTTTAGATTTCACCACAATGAACCATACCTTTAAGATTAATTGGATTAAGCATCACTTAAAAAAACCAACTTCTGTCTGGAATTTTATTCCTCACTATGCTTTTTCAAATATTGGTGGTCTTAGTTTTGTTTTGTTGTGTAATTATAATATAGATAAAATTCCAGCTAAGTTATCTGCTTTCCACAAACAAGTGCTCCTATCTTGGTCATTAATATATAAGCACAATTTTTCTCCGCATCGCTGTTTCATCTGAAAAGAATTTGCAATGGTTTTTGGTTCAATCCCTTTTGGTAAACTAATGCTATTTAGAGGTATTGAAGACCATTCTCCCGGCTCAGTGTCTTTTGATGTTACTAAATCCTATGGTGGTAAAATTTGTTTTTCATCATACCTCAAGAGTAATAATAGAGCTATTCGTACTCTTTTCCAAAGAGAAATTGTTACTGTGCCTTATATCTTGTCTCACTGGGCCTCCTTATTAAATGGAAAATTGATTTGCTGGAGGAAAGTGTGGTTGTTACCACAAAAATATCATCTTAGAAATAAGATTAAAGAAGTTTATTATAAACTTATTCACAGATTTTATCCAGCAAGTCATTACTTACAAAAATTTAAAAAGGGAATAAATGTAAATTGTACTTTTTGTAATGAATATGAGGAAACTGCCTTGCACTTATTTTGGCACTGTGCATACTCAGTTACACTATGGGGTAAGGTCCAAAAGTTTATTAGGGAGAATATTCACTGTTTAAAACATTTTTCACTCTTATGGGAAAATGTACTTTTTGGCTTAACTGACTTCACATTCATAAGTGTAAATTTAGCAATAAAAAAAACAATTGTATGGTTTTGTTAACTGAAATATGTATTTATATTGACAGTATCAGAGACTCTGTGAATAAGAAAGCTGTAAGAACTTTGAAAATTTGTAAATTTTACAATTTATTTATTTGATTTTATATATGCGTGTATAATACTTTCCTCCCCCTGGCAATTGTTTTGTTTGGTGTAACAAAAAAATTGTATTTCCATCTTTTTCTGTTCCTTTTTTTTTTTTTTTTTTTTTACTTTTTTGTTTCTTGATAACATGTTGTATGTTATAGTTCTTCGAATAAAACAAAAAAAAAATTTAAAAAAGAGAAGAGAAGGTGTATCCTTTGCGGAAGAGTTTTATCGGCTAAACGTGGCGCACGTATTAATTCTCATCCCTCTTCACATCGGTCACAATAATTTTATTATTTTTATTTTATTTTATTATAATTTAACAACAGGGTATCTTGCTTTATTATTATTTATTATGAATTTCTTAAATAACCAAACTTCAACAACATAAGGGCAGATCCTTTGAGCGCTGCTGATGACGCGTTGAAGTGACGCTCGAGTGATCAAGTATTCCAATGTATAAAAAAAGCTTTCATTCGATTCATCCGTCCTCATTTTCTTTCCTTGCAGCCTTCCCTTGTATCCTACAGGGGGTAGAGCTGAGACGCGAGGAAGGGAATTGAAACGAAGATGCACAAATAAGAAATGTACCAGGTCTGCAGCCTCCCCATACGTGACCCTGGATCTGGATTTGTGGCAATAGCCAACAATACATTGTATTGTATTGTATCTTTTATGCCAAAATCCAATACCAATCATTAGGATATTAAGTAGGCTAAAGATCATGTTCCACGAAGATATTTTGTAAATTTCCAACTGTAAATATGTAGCCTAAAACATTTATTTTAGTGAGTGAATGCTGCACAATCGCGAACATAATTGTAGAACTTTAAAGGCGATTTTCTCAATGTTTAGATTTTTTTACTCCCTCAGATTCCAGATTTTCAAATAGTTGTGTCTCTGCCAAATATTGTCCTATCCTAACAAACCATACATCAATGGAAAGCTTATTTATTCAGCTTTCAGATGATGTATAAATCTCAATTTAACAAAAATTGACGCATGTGACTGGTTTCATGGGCGTCGGAAGAAAAAAAAAAGTGGGTGGGTCCTCCCCCAGAAAAATGTTACTGGAGTTAAATACCATTTCATGTAGGCTATTCTGGTGCCTTTTAATTAAGTAAAAGTAAACAAAACTCCACTTCACGTCGCGCGGTTCTTTGCCTCCAAGTCGTGCATTAAATGCACAGCTATCCGTGGATTATCCCGCTAATACCATGGTCATCTGCCAGCAATGACAATTTAAAGCTGTTATTGATGTTTGCAACGCAATATTTGACTGGAAAAGTACAACGGGCGGTTACTTTCGTCAGTTGCGGCTCGTTGAGAAATATAATGTAGCGATTCAGCGGAGTTTAATTTATTAGGGAATTCCCTAATAATTGGATTTGACTGACAGCGCTGTGAAAAGACAAATGTGCTGAATCAGAGACGGTAAAAGTAAGTGGGTCCAATATCATTGGTCTTAAAAAGTAGGTGGGTCTTGTCCCACCCATATAGCCTACAATGGTTCCGACGCCCATGACTGGTTTTGTCGTCCAGGGTCACAATAGGATGAAAGTGTAGCGGGCTGAGAAAAAAAACAAAAAAAAAACGGACTGTCGGAGAATCCGCTCGCAACCAAGACACAGAGTCAGACATATTATATCGGGTATTAGATTTTCTAGAGACACTAACGCGTGAATTGGGTTACAGGTTGCGCTGTTGTAACCTGCTATCTGGGAAACAGTTTTGCTGTGCACTTCTTTTGCCAAACTGTATAACGATTATTGCTGCACTAAAACATTATCGCTCCGCCTATATCATATTAGTGCTTGCACTACATCTTTACATCTAGGCTACATGTTTATTCTATTTGTTCGTCTGTAAATGCAGCTGGGTTCCCGGATTTTTTTGAGTAATTACGAGTTATTTAACGGGGTTGCAACTGTAGTATGAGATAAATATTAAAAGTGTTTCCTGTAGGCCACCGCTTTTCTGCAGCGGCGCTTAATTCAATGCGATGACATAAAAGAGAGTGTAGGTCTATACCGAAAAAAATAACGACAAGAACACTTCATGTTTACTCCTGTTTACCTTGACATGGCCCACGAATGCCAAATATATATCGCGTGATTACTGAATTCAGTTTAAACTAAAGTTTAACATAACGTCCTTTCAGTTTCGTATGCTCCATGTGTTGTTGCCTATGACGGGATCACAGTCCAGCCCAATCACGAGGCGCTATATAAACGTACTCCACTGCACTCACTTCACTTCAGTCGAGATTAAGCTACGCCGTGGTAGTCATGAAGATGGATACAGTTATACTACGTCATATCTGCAGAAAGTAGCCGGAGACACGGATCTCAACATTTTACTAATGTTTTGCTTTTCTTGGAGTTGTGGCAGATGAAAACACGCCTATTCTACATGATGATTACACGTGATTCTACAATTCTGTCTATGGTCGTGTTAATCTTTACCCTCAATAAATGTTTAATGAGGTAGGTCGGTGGTAGGCTGCAGGTTGTTTAATTCCAATAAGATCGATAAAAATTAACTATGGTTTTATTATAGTGAAGTACTATTACTAGTGTAGTAACTAGTGTGTTTGTTTGGGTTTTTTTGTTTGTTTTGTTTTTGGCAGATTGATTACCATTTGTATAACCACAGTTTTCGTAAGGGCTGCTGACAAACTGTAGTTTAAAAAATTAAAATCTGTAAAAAATTATCTCTGTATTAAGTCAGTGTCAATTTTATTTGTTAAATGCATAGTTTGTTTAAATGAAATAGGCATATATATTATATAAAAGAATAAATAGGAGAAAAGAATGAATAAGTGACAATTACAATTATTTTTTGCATCTTTTTAAGAAATAATCCTGTTAATTCTATTAATCTGTATTTGTTTTTCCCTCTATTGTTTCTTTAGACTAGAGGCAGCATGTGTCTTCAGCCATGTGCTTCATTGTGTACTGAATAAGCTAAACCCCAGGGAGGTTAAAATGTAGGAAGCCACTCAAAGTGCCCCATCTCTTTCTAGGTCTGATGACAAATCTGGTGCTAAGGGGGAGCTGGATATTTGATATGAGGACAGATTTACTCCACTATTCCATGCGTTTCACATCATTATTTCTGTATCTGCTGATCATGTTGACAAGACAGATCAAGTGTGTATCAATATGCAGCATAGAGAGTGTGGATATGGTGAAACAGATTGCAGAGGAGCTGAGCAAAGTGGTACATTAGCTAATTATTATTTTATTTTTACTTAAGGAATTATTGATAGAAATTCCTGTCTTGTCTGTTCTTCCTCTGCTTCTGTTAAAGGTGTGGTTTCTCTTATGACAGGAAAATGACTGCATGCTGACGCTGTACACACCAACCCTAGCTGTAGCAGATTATGAGGTATGTGGTATGTGGATTTTACACACTATCATTATTTGTCAGTATACTATTTGAATATGCTGTTTTCTAGGTCTGACATTGTTGTGTAGTTGCCTGAAGGGACATTTGAATCTTTGTCCTGTGATATAATTACTCATCGGATAACTGATAATTTACTTTAATTGCTTTGGAATTGGAGTCAAGATATAGTGTTTTTGATAAAAAAAAAAAATGTTTTAAAAATGCATAGGCTAAATGTATATTGAAACATATTGCATACTGATGCAAGCAACAATGTTGAATTTCATAGATTTTTGTGAAGAACAGCTGGGAAATTTTCGTCCTTTGTTTATTCTTTTGTTGACCTTTAGTTTACTCAAGATTTGCAGTAGGAAACAGTCTTGTAATCATTCGCTGATATATTTCAGAAAACCTTTTGAAGAGGTTGTGTAATTTTTGTAATAAATACATGCAGGTCAGTGCATTTCACAGTAAGGAAGCACAGATGTCACTCTTATCACTTATAAGAGTTATGGCAAATTGGTTCTGTTAATTCACGTTATCTTTGTGTGTCTGGAATGTTGCTACTAAAGTTGTTTTTTAATGCCTTATAAACCACAACGGACTAACTAAGTGCTGTTGAAGTGATGTCAGTGATGCATCTCATTTGTTTCAAATATTGGCCATTAATTGCAAAGCCCCCGTCCATTTGAGAGCTCATGCAAACAATAGCAAAGCCGGCTTTTAGGCAGCCACAGATACAGTAACTTAAATCCTGGCATCTATCTAATAAATATTCTTGCTTATATGCTTTTTCTAAACTAAATTATGCTCATGATGCTCTCCTAGACCTTGCAAATAACTGTTTTTGCCCATTCAAATCTGTTTCGTTTTTGTAGTCTGAACATGCAGTCTTTAAGCATCACCGCTGCTACAGGGTATTAATTGTTGTGTCATCTCCTTTAGCAGAACTGCTCCAGGTCCACGCTTATGTGTTTTGCGCTGGAACTGAATGTTTTGTTTGTTGAAATCCAGAGTGTGGCCAAGTTGAGCTACTTGCCTCAGAAACTACTAAGGCTTCTCAATAATCTAAAATATAAGGTGAGTTCAAAATCTGCAAGTCATTTAGGATAATCCAATAATCTGATCCTCTATTATTAGAGAAGTGGCTGTATGATTGTGTGGTTCATGTAATTGTTGGTGGCTTTGTAATCAATATATTAGTTCATTAAAGATAACCTTTAATATAAAAGATGGTATGGTATTTACAGTAATATACAGCCAGTTACTGCATACATATAGCAGCAATTAGTGAGAGGGCAAAATTTATGGAAGCAAAATAATGCCAAATGATTTTGAAACAAAAAGCCTGTTGAATTGCACTACTTGAAAAAAAAAACAGGCATTGCATTAGCCATGCTTGCATTTTAATGCATTGTATTTTTAGGGCTTGCATTTTTATGGGCTGAAATTCAACATGGTTGAATATTTAAGCTGTGAATATTTCAATTCAAAACATTTCAAACACATTTTCATTATTAAAAATTCAATAATCCATATGACACATGACATTAAATTATGTTTTATTAACAAAGTTCAGGTGGAGCACATTCAAATGATCTATCCAATCATCTCGTCATCAGCAATTATCACGTCTTTCCTATCAGCATGAGAGGAAGCCTTCACAATCCTACACAATCGACTTGCCTTCATTCCTCAACAATTTTCAGCAACCCTCATGAAGTCTTTGCTTGTTCCTACCACAGCCAGGAATACGGGGGGAGCACTCTGGGTTTGGGCCAAATACCGAGGTCCGAGCCCTCTCCTCAGACAGCACGCCAAATACGCATAACATTCGTCCTATCTGGCTTATCCGTAAGTGTGAACTCGTGAAAAATAAAATAAAATAGATACCAAGAAATATCAAGCAAAACTATTCGTTCTACTATTCGTACTCGCCTGCACCCAGACATAATAATGTGTTTGTTTTGCATTACACGCAATAGTTCATGTGAGTTCGTACATTCTAGCCTGCTTGCACAGACATAGGTGTTTGTCATTATGCACCTGACCTACTTACCTTCATCTCCCAACTCTTAGTGCAGACCACACACACACACACACACAAACACCCTACAAACCATGGACACACACAGGAGCAGTGGACAGCCATTTTTGATGAGGCACCCGGGGAGCGATTGGGGGTTAGATGTCTTGCTCAAGGGCACCTCAGTCATTTCCTGCTGATATTGAGAATTGAACCCGCAACCTTTGCGTTCCCCTACCAAAATTAAGTATGCTTCAGGTTCATTTTATTAAGTACTTAAGTAAAGTTCAAGTATATTTTTAAGTAAATATACTAATATAATTGTACTAGAAGTATACTTGTAAGAGAACTGTTTCTGCACCATTGGGACTAAATTGGCCTAATTTTCATATAAAAGTACATTTGTAACAGTAGTAAACTTTGAGTACATAACTAGTTTACAACTAAGTTTTTCTGTTGTTGAACTTATAGGTATAATGATCATTTACTAGTCAAATACTTGTAGCACATTTTTTTAGGTTATGAAATTACACTCTGAAGTATACTCTAAGTAAACTACTAGTTTAGTAGTTTTATATTGCAAGTATACTTGCAAGGTTTCTTTAAGTGGACATAACATCATACATATAGTTTACTATTTATATATTATTTTTGCACTTTTGAAGTCTGAATTTTAAATATATTTCTGAGAAGTAAATAAAGTATATTTAAGAACATGAAAATAATTTATTTTTAGTTTAAAAGAACTATACTAATAGAACACTTGAATAAACTTATTTTTTTCGTAAGGGTTACCAGTCTGACTCTCTAACGATTAGGCCACGACTGCCCTAAATGTATTACTGCTCACATTTTCTATTTGTTTTTACTGAGGGATGAGCTGAAATTATTACCTGTCCTGTGATAATCTACAGCATGCGACAAATACGACCCATACATCTAAGCTGTAAATAACCCATAATAGATACAAGGATAGTAAACCTGGTAAACGAACTTTGATGTTGATTCCAGAAAGCATAGCCAGAAAGTTTGAAGGAGACTGTAAAAATAAAATATATATTTTTCAAAGCTGTAAATTTACATTTATGCATTTGGCAGATGCTTTTATCCAAAACGACTTAGGCTGCATTTTAAGGTATACATTTTACATTCTTATCAGTTCTTGCTTTCCCTGGGAATCAAACCCATGACCTTGGTGTTGCAAGCGTCAACGCTCTACTGTTTGAGCTACATAAAACAGAGTATCTGCGTATATTTTACAAAAAAAAAAAAATACTATTTCAGTATTTCTACCGTATTTCAACATTTCATATTTAATTCAATACTAATCCTATACCAATTTTTTCAGTGTAGTTTTAAAAGCTTGAATTTTGAAGCAGTTTTAAGTAGCTTTAAATGCTCAATGTTTGAAGTTTTTTAGGCCATGCAGTATTTTAGACAGATAGACTGCTATGTGGTTGTTTGCTAGGGTATTTTGGGTGTTTGCTATAAAAGGTGTTCTGGATGGTTGCTAGGGTGTTGCTATGCAGATGTTCTGGGTGGTTGCTTAATTGTAATTAAAAATTGTGTAAAACAATCTGGAAATGTTTTCATGAGATTCACACAAATTAATTTATGATTTTGTGAATTAGAATTACATTGTCTCTGGAAATGTTAAGTTATCTGTAAGACACTTCCTCTGCTGCTGTGCCCTATTACATAATAACCTATGTAACCCTATTAAGTTACAGGACAGGATGAAGTCATGCCCAGAGTGTGAGCTCTTCCAAGAACAAAGAGCAGAGACTTTTTTGGAAGAATTACAAAACTTTTTACAAATGATGAATGCTGGAAAACGTTGCACTCCGAAGAAGGTTAAGAGACATTTAGAGAACTTGATGGAAAAAAACATGAAGAACATGATCTGAAGGAGCAGCTGTGTGGATCCCTGAAGCGGTTCTGGAGAAGTTTCTGAGAGGCGAAACAGACACCATATACTAAGCTAAAAAAAACTACAGTACATACCCATCTGTAACCCGAAGCATGCAAAGATATATTTTCTTAAATAAATTACTTTTACTGAATATTTGCTACAGTGTCTGCTTTGACAACAAACTACCTCTAAAGCTTTTTTGTTATTTACTCGACTATAAATGATTGCTGAGTAGCTAATTATGCAATTGGTTGGTTTGAGAATTACAGTAGTATTCTTCTGACCAAAATAATGACAGTTATCTTAACTACAATAAGTTTAATGCATCTTAATAGAAGATTTAATTGGGAAAATCATGGGCCATAAAATGTGACAAGACGAGTTAATTGTTCACGAGTTCACAAATGTTGACCTTTTGTTACATGCAATGTTGTCAATAAATAGCCAGTAATACATTGTTACACGTTATTGGCTAATGGCTTTGCATTATTGGCAAATAAAGTTATTGGTGCGGTTTCCCAGACAGAGATTAAGCCTAGTAAAATGGCCTTTTAAACCAGATTAACAGAAATTGCTTTCTCTGTCATGGTTTTAAATAGTACAAGACTTGGTCTAGTCCAGAGTTTAATAAACTGATTTACTGGAAGACGACTAGAGCTACTACAGGACTAAATTGAGGCTTAAATTAAACCTACCAGGAGGTAGGTTTATCTTCATATTAACGTTGTGTACTTGGACTATGTCAGTGAAGATCAATATATACACACACATACACATATTTATAAACATATTATAAATATTATATGTGTGTGTATCCGAGGCAAGCTAGTAAGAGCTGTGCGTGTAAACTTCACTTCCCTGCCTCAAGAGGTGCAATAGTGACTGACACTAGAGACTAGCGTCCAGTTGTTAACACATTTACCTTCCATGCTGGAGTCCCTGGTTCGAATCCTGCTCGGAGTGGGTAGAGTAGGAAACTGCGTTTACTCACAATATTTTTGTAAACACAAAAGCATTGATTAATTATTTTTCCTTCACCATGTCCCTTTGGGGTTTCGTAGATTCTACAGCTGATGTGTGCAGTTTTTATTTGCTATTTGCTTTAAAAGAGTTTGATCTTGTTCAGTATTTTTCTGCTGTCATTGTTTTCGTTGGATTTGTTTCTCAGTTCCATGCCATTTTAATTTGTTTCTGGTCCATTCCAGGTTTTATAGGCAACCTCTGTCATTCTAATTCAGATTAGCAGAGTTGGTTTTAAATTAATCTGGTTTATTTTAGTTCAGGACTCCATAGTCCTGAGGGTTGTTCCATAAAACAAGATTAGAATACAAGCCAGGCTTATTTTGGTTAGTCAGACTTATTGTTGGTGGATTCTGTTTCATAAAGCAAAAGGCAAAATAGTTCAAACTCAGTTACTCTGGCAACTTATGCTGGGAAATTTACCTGGTCTGGGGCAGGCTAACTGTCAGGCTAGGCGTTGATGCTTAACCAGAATACCGTTAACACTGACGCGCTTGGAATGTGATGATATTACATCGGACCCTCTGGCATGCTGCCATCTATCAGTCCAAAAATGAAAGCAAATGCACTTTAATAATAGCCTAAATGTAATAAATTTGAACATACAAAAAGTGTAACAAAAGAAAAAGTAAAGTTACATTTGTTTAGTTGGTGTGATTTTTGTAATGAATCAATTAAATGTATATAAATTGGGAGCTCAACCCATATGTGTCAGACAGTAACGAGTACTGTACTTAAGTACACTTTTTGAGTATCTGTACTTTACTTGAGTATTATTTTTTTCTGGAAACTTTTTACTTTAACTTCACTACATTTGAAAGACAAATATCATACTTTTTACTCCACTACATTTCTGTCAAGGTCCTTGAATAGAAAGTAGTAACATCAGTCAGGGGATGATTTTGGTTGCAGGGGTTACATTTTGGTTGGAAAATAAAGTCGGGTTGAACCCGTAAGATTAACGTCAGAACCCAACGTTGGTTTGACATTAAACAGAGGTTGGATTTTAGTTGGAAATGAACGTCGGGTTGACGTCAGAACCCGACTGATGTTGGTTTCTGACGTCAACCCGATTTTCATTTTCAACCACAATACGTCTGTCCAACGTTGGAGATTAACGTCAATCTGACGTTGGATTCTGACATTAACCTGATTTTCATTTTCAACGTTGGGTTTGGTCTTCTAAATGCGAATTTTATCATTGTTTTGGAGCACACTAGCTTATAGATAACAGTAAGGCTAACATATTCATACTAAAAGCCAACAAACTTTAAATAGGGCACTATTTGAGGGAACAGCCATTTGGGTGTCCGAAACCATTGTGGACATTATTGAGTGCACTTATTCAATCTCACATTCAATCCCACTTCTGGAACTGTGTTCTAGAAATACATGTGATATTGATATGAGGGTAGGTAGGCAGGCATAGATTCAGAGGCATAAGGTACTGTAAGTATTACATATGGCGATACAAGGAGGGTTTAAAGGTGGTCAGCTAGCGACTACGCCACCCTGGAATCTTGCCAGGGACAGTAAAATGTAATTTTTATTATTAAAGCAACACAGGTTCGTTCACAGTAAATTGGCAGGAGACGTGAATACCAAAAAAATATATAAATTTTATTAAAGATAGAAAGAGACTTTATAAAAGCACAGAACAACCATCAATAACACTTAATATAGACCACAACAATTACACCATTTAACAAGACACACACAGAGCGACCTGAGTAGTCAGCGGCATCTGAATTCAAGAGAAAGGAGTCGAGGCGTGTCAGCAGGGGATAAAGGGCACATAAGGCCTCCACGGCGAGTCACCGTTTCTGTACACCTGTGCATCAACACTCACGCACGTACACACATGCCACTCATGACACAGCACTCGTGAGGAAGACCACCACCAGCAATCCACCCCTGCTTTAAGCACTCAGCTCCTGTAACAACAGAACTAAGTTACACAACTCAGAATTGTCACAGTTGAAACAGTCACTTCACAAAAGACTTCACTCTTCCAAGTTAAACATATTACAACTTCTAATCACAATACCAAAATGACTAAGACAAAAGAAAAGGAAAATAATCACACAAGACACAGAAACAACCAAGAAATAAAGAATTCACATTTACTTGATCAGAAATAAACTCTAATTCCCTTAACCCTTGGGCTGCATTATATATTTGACACCGTTGAGTGCGTTAAGGGACAAAAATGTCCACTCTAAACACTGCCATAAAACTATTATATATTATTATTTTTTTCCACTTTGACTGAGTTCAATATTTTAACCAGCATCAGTCCTCATCATACATACCACATATTTATTTAATTTCAGGATTTTAACCCTTTAAATTCCAGTTTTGGTGACGGTACCCTCAATTTTATAAGAGGAAAAAACACAAAAATCTAATTATTTTCCATATAGTTTTCCAAAAATTTTGGTGCATTTTTATTTTTTGTGCTACATCAGATTAAAATAAAAAACCCATTCAGTGCATTAAGGACAAAATTGTCACCATTGAAACCCATTAAAATATCCATTTTTGAACCCACTGTCATAATATTCTAAAATCATAATTTTTATTCAAATACCCTGTCATCACCAAGCCTTGGGGTAAAATATTTACTTTTTACTGTATTCAACCAGTTGGTACCAATTTTCATACATCTGACATATCACAAACATCATGCAGTATTGCAAACATTCTCCTGATTTCTACTAGGTGACTATAACCTGTGTCTGTCTCCCTACACATCAAAATCTCTAGAAAGAAAGCAAAACTACAAGATCACCATGAACATGAACTTTTATTTTTATCATCTTGTCGAGTGTGAAATGGCCGCACCAAAGGCACAGCTTTATAACTTTTGCATCAACCGCACTTGTATAAACACCGATTTCTCACTTAGACTATTGCAAAACAAAGGTAGACTTTGTTTTGGATCCCTCGCAGATAGATCTTTGTGTTGCCGCAAGATGAAAGTTGTTATGTCTAAGGACTGACTGCATGGCTGTGCTTGTGCCTACGTTGTCCTATGTGAGAAATTATTAGTTACCTTTGAAACATAGACTGCTAAAAAACGAAGCCGTGTCAAAGGTTCATGTCTGTGCGTAAATTACGCATGAATCAAACCGAAAGAAAACAATGCCGTGAGAAGCGCTTTCTCTCTCTCGTGCGCGCGCGCGCGCTCACACACACACACACACACACACTCACACACACACACACACAGAGAGAGAGAGAGAGAGTAAAACATGACTTTCAGGATATTGTGATTTTTGTCACTCGCCTAAACACCATGCATTACGGCCCTACACACACACACACACACACAATTTTTGTCAACGCAGACACACATCGCTCTCAGACATCCACACATACTCGGAAACATAATTTTTAGATCTTTGAACCATTCAAATCCTTCATGCACAGTCAAGTGCCCCTATAGTGGAAACCAGGAAAATGGCGTGCATTTCCCCCTATAGGGAATACACATGTAGTGACGTCATCTGGTAAAATACACTATATAATGCAAATATAATGCCTTTGCTTCAAAATGAAAGAATGTTTCAACAACAATCATGATTTATGTATTAATGACGGCCCCGGCTTTAAACGACGTTTTAATGGGTGTCAATGGGACATTTTTGTCCCTTATGGTACTGAATGGTGCTATTTGTTCTACACCGTGTGTGTTATACATATTTTAATTTTTTTTTTCAAAATTTGTAAATTTATGCAAAAAGTCACAACTTTGCCAAATTACATACCATTGGCATTAAAACAGCCAAAATGGTCAAAGAAATAAAAATGAAAAGGACAAAAATGTCCCTAATGCAGCCTAAGGGTTAAACCATGAACTAAACATAAAGTAAATGTACTACAATAACAATCAAACAGAAACTCACATTAACAATCTTTACAATCACACTACCGATACTGAAAGAAAAAAAAAAGGTATAAACCAACACACACACACACACACACACACTACTTCAATAACGAACACAAAAGAAAAGCAATTTTAATCCAAATGGCAACAGCAAAGCAACAGCGCCTCTCACGCAGCCCAACCACACGGAAACTAATCGCCCATGCAGACGCAATTGTAATAGACCATTCTGTACTTAATGCATCTATAAAATTACAAATTAACAATCAGACGAACTCACCATAATTTAACTACTAACAACTATTCATAAAAATCACAGAATATCGTCACTCAACCTATAAGTTAAAACCACATACCTTGGGTGCGATCTCCGGGAACCAAACCAGTCAGGCAGGCAAACACATGCATGAAAGCTGAGGGCTCGTCCAGTCTATTGAGAGGACAACGTGCGCGCCGGCGGTAACTAAGCCCTTCCGTATTGAAATGTAAACACCCGTACTGGCCGTGCTTGAATCAGCCTCACCCAAACCTTTGACTGTACACAAACAAGGATGCCGCTACAATACGAGTGGATACTTAAATAAAACACAATCTTTACTTTCTCCTACCAGAAGAGGGACAACCTCAACCCAATGCCAGCCGCAGGAATTCGCACGCCCTGAAAATAGGCTAACGTTAGCTACATGCCATTGACGACCCAGCTGACATCACCCAACATACCAATAGGGTACTGTCGTAACCCCAGTTTTCTGAAACATCGAGTGGAGAGATCCACCTAAGGGAAGGGCATCCGTACCTGACCTCTGCAGAAGCATCCAATTGCACCAAGTCTGGCTAGACAGACAGAAGCGCGCAGCCAATGCCAGGTAAGGCCCCACCCCCTTACCTTGGGGCATATAATGCCTGCAAGCACTGCTATTCTCCAGTAAGTATATTCGCTTCTCGTGCGGCAAATGGGGCAAAGCTGGTGGATCTCTCCACTCGATGTTTCAGAGAACCGGGGTTACGACAGTAACCTATTGTTCTCTTTCATCATCTCGTGTTCGAGATCCACCTATGGGAGAGACATGGACAGCTCCCCGATTGCCCAATACACTCACAGTGAGGTTTTGAAAGCCAGAGAAGGATGGTTGCCCCAGGGAGGCGGTGCCTGACACGTCCCATAATCATGAACCTGTAATCCTGACGCACACACATGACTGCTGTGCACATGCAGGACATGAAACATGTATGAGGCATACACACGATAATAACCCCAGCAACACCAATGTGCATACACCCAGAAAAGGAATGGAAATGCATGCTTGGTGACAGGAATGTGCATGGCCTGCCAGCCTATTCACTCCTTATTCAATACTTCCAACAGGGTTGCAGGGAAGGGCTAAGAAGACCCCACCCCTAAAACCGAATGTGCTACCTAGATTCTGGTGACATCCAGTCGGTAGTAACGCACAAAGGTATGAGGAGAAGTCCAACTGGCAGCGGAGCAGATGTCCTGCAGTGACACTCCCCTAAACAAAGCCCAAGAGGCGGCTAAGCCCCTCGTGGAATGAGCTCTGATGTCCCCTGGGGGCTGCACTCCCTTTGATTCATAAGCCAAAGCTATAGCATTCAAAAGGCAATGTGAGAGGCATTGCTTAGATATGGGATTCCCTCTATGAGGGGGCGCCCATGAAATAAAGAGCTGGTCGCTCTTCCGGAAAGCACTGGTCCTGGGGCCTGTACCATGAAGGTAGCTGAACAAACTCGGGGTTACAGGATTAGTTTTGAGTTGACAAAACCAAACCGATGCAATCAGGCTTTATTGGTACCATGATGCAGCTCATCAACTTTCTCTGTCAACTCAGGCTTTGATCCTTAAGCTATGATTACTCCACGCGCGCGTGCACATAAAAGAGTGACGTCGACACTGAACAACCAATCGCGGGTAAAGCTAGAGCAATATATTTTTCCGCGGAGGAGCAAGAGATAATCATTAATAATTACGATTAATTTAAATATGTATTTCAAGCTCGAAACAATACGGTCTCTGCTGCCAAAGCAAGAGAAGACTGTTGGAGAAAGATTGCTGATTGTTAATGTATAAGTTAAACAAATACATTCTATATTTATGTAAAATTATGTATGTATATATGTATGTGTAGCCTATATGTGTAATATAGCCAATAGCCTATTTTTGTAATATATAAAAAATGTGCATGTATGTAGGCTACTAAGAAAGATTAACATTCATTGATTTTTAGATTTTTAGATGCAACCCCAACTCCAAATGTTCTTGGCAGCAGATAAAGACAAAATATAAAAATATAATTCAAAGTGGTTATTTCAAGGAGTTAATTCAAAGAGTATTTACCACAACCTTTTATTACTTTTGTGAACATTTTATCACACTTGTTTGCAGCAAACAGAAATAAAGAATTAAATTCAGAAAACCAGAATACACTGGCGGAGGAGTTGGCTCTGAGTAGGCAATAAGGGACGGCCGATTATGGATGGGATTACAGGTGCTGTACAATCTGACCCTGGTGCTGGCTCCTCTAAGCAAGTAACACTGAGTACGTGTGCAATACATTACTACTTTTTTTTTTAAGTTTTAAATATGGCTGACTGTATGTTCTGCAGGGAAATACAGTGTCCCTGTTGAAGCTAGCACACATTCACACACACAGACACAGACACACAGACACAGTCTCCCACACAGAGGTCAGTATGCAGCAGACAGAACACCAAACATAACCTGCTTTACAACAGTTATGCTTTACAGTGGCCTACTTTTATTTATTAGGGTGAAGCAAATGATGAAGACACTCTGTCTGTGTGTTCTCAGACAGTTGCTGATGTGAATGCACTGGGCTTTTTATTATGGCAAACATTTGAATGTGTGGCATAAAAAAGGGACTGGCCCTTACACATCTCTTTTGTAGGATTTTTCACAACCTGACCCAGAAACTGAGGCCTCTACCTCAATGGGCTTCAGAAGAAATGTGTAAGGATTTAAAACCCTTGACATAAATTACAGTCAGTCCTGTGTTTGTAGGAAGTCAAGGAACTTTTTGTGATTTTGATGAGCCTCCAGAAAACTTGTAATGATCATGTTTGTGGTGGAATTATGTTTCAGGTGGAAACAGACTCAGTCAGGGCCCTGTACAAAAAGAGTCTAGAACTAGACTGCACACTAAAAGAGTCTCAAGCTAGACTGCACACTAAAGGAGACTTGAACTAGACTGCACACTAAAGGAGACTTGAACTAGACTGCACACTAAAGGAGCTGACTGTGAGCTGAGGAGGCTCCAAACAAAATCAAACAGCTGGATAAAACTGATCTATATATATATAACTTATTTAACCAAGTAACACTTTAGTATGAATATTTATTAATGCAACTTTCTCTTGCTCTCTTTCTCTCTCCCATCCCACAAAACCAATAAAACAGTTTGAGACATATCTGCAGTTTCAATGTGCTTTTATTAAGTGTAATATTGTATGGTGATTGCATCTACATCTGCACCAGCTGGGTGGTCAAGTGTGATCGGGTCAGTTTCATCGGGGAGAAGCTGGTTTTGTGTTGTTTCTCGCTCTTTCTACTGGTGGCTATATTGTGCAGAATGGCACATACAGCCACTATCTGTGATGCCCGCTCTGGTGACTCTGAAGCGCCGAACACAGTTGAAATGTGCCTTTAGGATGCCAAAGGTCATCGCTATCTTCACTCTGGTTTTACTGAGGGCCACACTGAAGCGGTGCTGTGGCCCTATCTGAGGGTCATGATAGGGGGTCATTGTGTAGGTTTTTCTATCTCAGTTCAAATTAACAGTGTTTTGTACTGTACCAAATTTAACTTGCTTTCCTCAAAGTGCTGACACAACACAGACTCAAGGAAAATTTGTAAGACAAGCACTGGAGCCAGGCCATTTGGCATCCAAACTTGATCATATGTTCATGACCACAAGTCATCTGCAGATGAAATGTTTAGTAGATCATTGTTATATCTGTTAAAGTTACTATTAATTTAAAGATTCATCTCACAGAAAATAATCATCTCACATATTCACATCATCTCTACCTGAACATTAAGGCTGTGATAGGACTTCCTATTAACATAATCTGCCTCATGTTCCCCTAGAGCAGTGGAGATTGGAGCAATAGACTGCATACATGTTGCAATGACTTGGGAATCCTATCATAAGATTATCAGAAGAATAATAAAAAAGATTCAAAATAATTCTTAACATGTATTATATTGTGTAGTACATTTGTGAAATTTGCTTTTTGAGAAAAAAAAAAGTGTTCATGTGATGTCACCCTATCAATATATCTTACCGGCAATTTTATAAAAGCCCTCTTTTATGGACATGGTCGATAAATGTCCGGGGAACACTATTAATGAAGCTTTTCATGTACTCCTGCAGAGCGAGGACCATCTTGCGAATGGTTCGACAAACATATGTTTTCCCCTAGCTTCTGTGCGTCACCCGCCGTGCAAGAATGTACCACTTGCACACACAAAAAAAAACAAAACGCAACGCAATACAATTTGCGGTACAGTAAGTGCATGAATTCGACGTGTTAAATTCTTTATGTGAGGCTCAAGAAGTTCGCAAAGATAAGACATTCCTTCCGCGGAAAATCTGTATCTTTCATACAAGTAACTATCAGGAAAGGCAAGGGGATTTTGTCTGGCTAAAAACTATTTCTCTACGAAGTGCTCGTCAAACAATTTGCGCTGAGATGTCCACCGGATTTGGAAGAAAAGGTGAAGTCATTGCAACAGACACTTGGAATAAGTTACGTCACCTATAATGTTTCTTTGCTCTCAGCTGATTGGTCAAACTTCGGTCTGAGATCTTGAATCCAGAACATAACCTGCCCCGGAGCAGGTTAGCCGTGCAGCGTAAGATACCATGGCAACGAACACCGATTAAAGCCGAGCTACTTTCATAGTACCTAAAACCCAGGGTTGGCGGAAACTAAGCTGAAACATAGCTGGCTAGCCACCTAATCCGGCTTCATGGTACAGGCCCCTGGCCTCAACCTCAAATTTCCTCCTGATTTGTTGGCAATAAATTGGTCATCTTCAAAGTGTACCTGTAGGTAGGCTTATAAAATCAGTTTCCACTGCACACTTAAAATGTTATTGAAGAGGCATAATTCTCTACACTTGGAAATATGATGCCCTTTAAATTGTCATGTCACCTTTGTGAACATTACATGACAGAGTTTTCTGCTGTTGTTGTCTTCTGTCAGGCAGGCTGTTTCTTTAAATAGTTGTAATATTTATAATATTCATATTTTCAGGCTCCCTCTCCTAAAGTTAAATACTTTTAATAATTTGAAACCCCATGTTTGCATCTGCCTTCAGCCTCTGCCTATCAAACACCTCCCCCAACACTCCTGGCTCCAGTTTAACATGCTGCATCCTCCTCTGAATGGTCCTGATGTCAGGCAGAGGCATATTCATGGCTTGGAGGGTTTTATATCCTGTAGTGCCACAATATAACTATAGTTACATCTCCACCTCCCCCTTTTTTTGTTTTGCAACTAGTTGTGCCAGCACATTGTCACGCTTCAAAGACAGGGTTGCCAACTTTTCAGTTTAGCTCGGAGTGAGACTTCTCCAACGGGGTGGGGTAAGACTTTCCCTCTTTGCCGTGCGTGCGCGCGCTATCGGTTTGGAGCACAGTCTCTGTCTCGCATGCGTGCTCGCTCTAGATTCCGGGAGATTTTAACTACTTTGCGCCATAACTAGTGGTCCATCCAGTAGTTAAGAGCCTGAATTGTTTATAGTAATTCTGAAATTTAGTGCACATGAGTGGAAAAAAAATACAGCACAGAAGAATGTCTAATTTAGCGTGAGATTTCTTTGTTAAGCGTGAGATTGAGGCTGAATGCGTGACTGTCACGCCAGATGCGTGAGAGTTGGCAACCCTGCAAAGAGAGAGAGAACCCAGGCGCAGAATGAACAGAGAGCAAACAGTTTATTATGGACAGTTTGTACAGATGAGGATACTCAAAACACCACGTTTAACCGGCGGGCTACCAGAACATAAAACAACGGAGAGGATGAGTGGTGTGAATAATGCTGAGTGGAAGCCAAACAGGAACCAGAATGAAGATAACACCAAACAGGAACCAGAATGAAGATAACTCCAAACAGGAACCAGAATGAAGATAACTCCAAACGATCTCCAGAAGTTGTCAATTTCTGTGGAAACTTAATACACACATGGAACCCAGACAACACACCAAAACGAACCAGCAAAGACAAGGGGAAAAGAAGCACAATATAAAGGGACAGGATCAGGTGAGCACAATTAATGAAAGGTACCAAAGTACATGAGGATCAGGTGAGCACAATTAGTGAAATGAGGGCAAGACAAGAACTAAACAAGGGGGCGTGGTAACAGAAAACAAGGAGGCAGGACAAGAGGAGCACATGGCAAACACAAACAAAGACAGAGCCATGTGCTCAGACACAAAACCAACGAGGAAACATTAAACAATGACAAAACAGACAAGACAGTAAGAGCAGGATCCTGATACACATAATCTAATTTATACAGCTTTCTTTACAGTTTTGCTCATGTAATAGTGTGAAAAATGTATAATTCATCAAACTGCTTCTCAATCAGTTGCAGAGAGAGATTGAGCTTGATAATGAGAGATGATCCATATCTCATTAAAGTGGGGAAGGTTGGAATATTAAATTCACTCAGAATGGAAATTGTAATTGTTTTATCCAGCATTTGGTTTTTGTGCTTATCGAACATTATAATTGCACTACTGCCCTGTACTGTATAAGTTTGACGATAAAGATGTGTTGTGTTCTCTTGTGTTACTGATTTGGTATAACCCCCTGTTCAACCAATGGTACATTCCTCACGTGTTGCACTCGCACTCGCACACACAGTTTGCTGGAAGCACTCTGAAGAGAGATTGTCGATCCAGATTGTTGATCCAGAACAGATGATTGTAACACTGTCCCATTTTATGCTTGCAGTAAACACACAAAAGTGAAAAGGCTTCTCTGGTGTCTGTCTTTATTTGGGCTGATCCTGTGGTGCGTCCAGTAGTGTTGTTTTTGGCGGCCTGTTTTAATTTTAGTTTTAGTCTAGTCTTTGTGTCAAGCTGTCGTTTTAGTTTTTATTAGTTTTAGTCACGTTCATACTCTTTTTAGTCTAGTCAAGTTTTAGTCGACGAAAACTGATGACATTTTAGTCTAGTTTTAGTCGACGAAAACTGATGACATTTTAGTCTAGTTTTAGTCAATGAAAATTGTATTTTAGTCTCTTTTTAGTAATGCAATTCTATTTGACCCAGTCAATATAGAATTTCAAACAAGGTTATCTTATTATATTTAGTATATTTAGGGCTGTGACGGTGGCAGTTTGTTTTACCACCGCGGTAATGGACCAACCCAGCTAACAGGGAACGTTCCCACAACTTTCACTAACGTTCTTTAAAAGTTGTGTAAATGTTAGCACAAAACGTTAGTAAAATAATGTTTTCGGAACGTTCATACAACGTTATTAACGTTCTTGTAACGTTGAGTAAAAAACGTTCTTAGAACAACGTTCTTGGAACGTCTTTATGACGTTATTTGTGATTGATGAACGTTCTCATAACGTTGATAGAAAACGTTCTTAGAACAAGGTTCTTGGAACGTCTTTATGACGTTATTTGTGATTGATGAACGTTCTCATAACGTTGATAGAAAACGTTCTTAGAACAAGGTTTTTGGAACGTCTTTTTGACGTTATTTTTGACTTGATTAACATTCTCATAACGTTGATAGAAAACGTTCTTAGAACAAGGTTCTTGGAACGTCTTTTTGACGTTATTTGTGATTGATGAACATTCTCATAATGTTGATAGAAAATGTTCTTAGAACAAGGTTCTTGGAACGTCTTTATGACGTTATGTTGTGATGGATGAACGTTCTCATAATGTTGATAGAAAACGTTCTTAGAACAAGGTTCTTGGAACGTCTTTATGACGTTATTTATGATTGATGAAAGTTCTCATAACGTTGATAGAAAACGTTCTTAGAACAAGGTTCTTGGAATGTCTTTTTGACGTTATTTGTGATTGATGAACGTTCTCATAATGTTGATAGAAAACGTTCTTAGAACAAGGTTCTTGGAATGTCTTTTTGACGTTATTTGTGATTGATGAACGTTCTCATAACGTTGATAGAAAACGTTCTTAGAACAAGGTTCTTGGAACGTCTTTATGACGTTATGTTGTGATGGATGAACGTTCTCATAATGTTGATAGAAAACGTTCTTAGAACAAGGTTCTTGGAACGTCTTTATGACGTTATTTATGATTGATGAAAGTTCTCATAACGTTGATAGAAAACGTTCTTAGAACAAGGTTCTTGGAATGTCTTTTTGACGTTATTTGTGATTGATGAACGTTCTCATAATGTTGATAGAAAACGTTCTTAGAACAAGGTTCTTGGAATGTCTTTTTGACGTTATTTGTGATTGATGAACGTTCTCATAACGTTGATAGAAAACGTTCTTAGAACAAGGTTCTTGGAACGTCTTTATGACGTTATTTGTGATTGATGAACGTTCTCATAACGTTGATAGAAAACGTTCTTAGAACAAGGTTCTTGGAACGTCTTTTTGATGTTATTTTTGATTTGATTAACGTTCTCATAACGTTGATAGAAAACGTTCTTAGAACAAGGTTCTTGGAACGTCTTTTTGACGTTTTTTGTGATTGATGAACGTTCTCATAATGTTGATAGAAAATGTTCTTAGAACAAGGTTCTTGGAACGTCTTTATGACGTTATGTTGTGATGGATGAACGTTCTCATAATGTTGATAGAAAACGTTCTTAGAACAAGGTTCTTGGAACGTCTTTATGACGTTATTTATGATTGATGAAAGTTCTCATAACGTTGATAGAAAACGTTCTTAGAACAAGGTTCTTGGAACGTCTTTATGACGTTATTTATGATTGATGAAAGTTCTCATAACGTTGATAGAAAACGTTCTTAGAACAAGGTTCTTGGAATGTCTTTTTGACGTTATTTGTGATTGATGAACGTTCTCATAACGTTGATAGAAAACGTTCTTAGAACAAGGTTCTTGGAACGTCTTTATGACGTTATTTATGATTGATGAAAGTTCTCATAACGTTGATAGAAAACGTTCTTAGAACAAGGTTCTTGGAATGTCTTTTTGACGTTATTTGTGATTGATGAACGTTCTCATAACGTTGATAGAAAACGTTCTTAGAACAAGGTTCTTGGAACGTCTTTATGACGTTATTTATGATTGATGATCGTTCTCATAACGTTGATAGAAAACGTTATTAGAACAAGGTTCTTGGAACATCTTTATGACATTATGTTGTGATGGATGAACGTTCTCATAACGTTGATAGAAAACATTCTTAGAACAAGGTTCTTGGAACGTCTTTATGACGTTATTTATGATTGATGAAAGTTCTCATAATGTTGATAGAAAACGTTCTTAGAACAAGGTTTTTGGAACGTCTTTATGACATTATGTTGTGATGGATGAACGTTCTCATAACGTTGATAGAAAACGTTCTTAGAACAAGGTTCTTGGAACGTCTTTAAGACGTTATGTTGTGATGGATGAACATTATCATAATGTTGATAGAAAACATTCTTAGAACAAGGTTCTTGGAACGTCTTTTTGACGTTATTTGTGATGGATGAAAGTTCTCATAACGTTGATAGAAAACGTTCTTAGAACAAGGTTCTTGGAACGTCTTTATGACGTTATTTGTGATTGATGAAAGTTCTCATAACGTTGATAGAAAACGTTCTTAGAACAAGGTTCTTGGAACGTCTTTTTGACGTTATTTGTGATGGATGAAAGTTCTCATAACGTTGATAGAAAACGTTCTTAGAACAAGGTTCTTGGAACGTCTTTTTGACGTTATTTGTGATTGATGAAAGTTCTCATAATGTTGATAGAAAACGTTCTTAGAACAAGGTTCTTGGAACGTCTTTTTGACGTTATTTGTGATTGATGAAAGTTCTCATAATGTTGATAGGAAACGTTCTTAGAACAAGGTTCTTGGAACGTCTTTATGACGTTATGTTGTGATGGATGAAAGTTCTCATAATGTTGATAGAAAACGTTCTTAGAACAAGGTTCTTGGAACATCTTTTTGACGTTATTTGTGATTGATGAAAGTTCTCATAATGTTGATAGAAAACGTTCTTAGAACAAGGTTCTTGGAACGTCTTTTTGACGTTATTTGTGATTGATGAAAGTTCTCATAATGTTGATAGAAAACATTCTTAGAACAAGGTTCTTGGAACGTCTTTTTGACGTTATTTGTGATTGATGAAAGTTCTCATAATGTTGATAGGAAACGTTCTTAGAACAAGGTTCTTGGAATGTCTTTATGACGTTATGTTGTGATGGATGAACGTTCTCATAATGTTGATAGAAAACGTTCTTAGAACAAGGTTCTTGGAACATCTTTTTGACGTTATTTGTGATTGATGAAAGTTCTCATAATGTTGATAGAAAACGTTCTTAGAACAAGGTTCTTGGAACGTCTTTTTGACGTTATTTGTGATTGATGAACGTTCTCATAACGTTGTTAGAAAACATTCTTAGAACAAGGTTCTTGGAACGTCTTTTTGACGTTATGTTGTGATGGATGAACGTTCTCATAATGTTGATAGAAAACGTTCTTAGAACAAGGTTCTTGGAACGTTTTTTTGACATTATTTGTGATTGATGAAAGTTCTCATAACGTTGATAGAAAACGTTCTTAGAACAAGGTTCTTGGAACGTCTTTTTGACGTTATATTGTGATGGATGAACATTCTCATAATGTTGATAGAAAACGTTCTTAGAACAAGGTTCTTGGAACGTCTTTTTGACATTATTTGTGATTGATGAAAGTTCTCATAACGTTGATAGAAAACGCTCTTAGAACAAGGTTCTTGGAACGTCTTTATGACGTTATTTGTGATGGATGAACATTCTCATAATGTTGATAGAAAACGTTCTTAGAACAAAGTTCTTGGAACATCTTTTTGACATTATTTGTGATTGATGAAAGTTCTCATAACGTTGATAGAAAACGTTCTTAGAACAAGGTTCTTGGAACGTCTTTATGACGTTATTTGTGATTGATGAAAGTTCTCATAACGTTGATAGAAAACGTTCTTAGAACAACATTCTCAGAACGTCCTTATAATGTTATTAGTATTTTCTGAATGTTATATTTAGGCTATCATAGGCTATCATAGGCTATCATATTTTGAGTGTTTTTAGTAATTGTTGTTTTGGTGTGTTTGAGTGCTCATTGATGTTACAATTACACAGCAAAAGTTCAGTGACATTTTTATTTGTGAATGGTAGAAAGCAAGTACTGATCCTGAAATAATGACATAAATAAAGGTAAAAAATTGAACTACATGATGCAGGGAGCAGACTACACAGTGAACTCAGAGAAAACGCTACGCTTGAGTAAAAACAGTTTGTGAATAGGCTACTACAAATGATGCCCATGAAAGAGATTGTGAATGCATTGAATAGGATATGTTTTGTTGGTTAATAGCATGCTACTATTACACAGTAGTGATAATGTTAAGCACCAGAATGAAATAAAATATTCAGAAGTTAACAGCATAGCTGACTTACAGATTCAGTTAACATCCACTAATGAGTAAGCGTGATGATTCAGGGAGCTGGCTACACAGTGAACTCAGAGGAAACGCTACCCTTGAGCAAACAGTGTGTGAATAGCTACGACAAATGATGGGAAAGTGCCCGTGCAAAATCAGTTTTTGTGTGTGTTTTTAATAATTGTTGTTTTGGTGTGTTTGAGTGCTCATTGTTACAATTACACAGCAAAAGTTCAGTGACATTTTTATTTATGCATGGAAGAAAGCACCAAGTAAAATTTGACTATATACGATTCAGGGAGCAGGCTACAGTGAACTCTGAGAAAAGCTGTGAATAAAATACAATATTCAGAAGTAAACAGTGTAGCTGACAGAGTGTTTATGCCAGAATGTTAATTTTTAGACAATTACCTTCTTTTACCGATATATTTAACAATATCTTTTGCATTTCTAATCCAAACAACGTCAAACTTTACACTGACTGCACTTACTTGTGCCCGTAGCAAAAAACCTGTCAAGTTTGAAAATGTTGTTAACAGACAGACAGACAGACCTTCCTATAATTTGGATAGATGTACAGATAGATAGATATGCTATTCAAATATGTGAAGCACTGTTAAATATATTGAAATACATTTTGAAAATATATTATTTCAAAAATACATTGAACATAAACCTTTTAAATTGTTCCTCATGTTACATCTTTAAATATGTGTACATATTGTGTATATTTCACAAAATATATTCATGCCTTTTATCATGTTTAGTTTTTAATAAATGTTTTTGCAATTTTATTTCTACACCACGTTAACCATTTATAAAGCTATATAATATATTACATTATATTATAATATATAACTATATATAGCCTATTAACCTATTATATAAATGATTTTGTAAACATTGTTTTACACTCATACTTCATATACTCATTCCGTTTACAGTTTGGTGATGGCCACTAGCCATACACTTAATAATGTTAACCTCACATTTCAGGATATTTTATATGATTATCAAATAATTCCCTCCATCAATTCTTCTTTTATATTAAATGCTGCGTGAGCGTGACTTCTACGTCTTTTAATTAGCGCGCGCACTCGAGTTGGATTTGAACCAGATTTGAACTGGAGTTACCATGGAAACGGGCGGGGAGCTCAACTGACGACCACACCACAGTCTATGCTGACGACAAGCAGCAACTCCGTCTCTCACTGTTGTCTCTTCGCTAATTTCAGGTAAGTTTAGTCACCAAAATTAAACAAATTGTACATAAAAATGTTTCTGACACATTCTTTCATGTAAATGATACGCTTCCGTTGAATATTTACTTTATAGAAATGGTTTTAGTGTCTTCGGGAAAAGTCCGTTAGCATCTCAACTTTTAGGCTAACGTCAAGGTAAGTTAAGGTTAGGTTGATTAGACTTTAGCTGCTAAGTTTAGGCTTTAGGCTTTTAATCAGAGGTTTTGTAAAGGTTTTGCTGGCATTTTTTCAATGTGAATGGAAGTAACGTTAAACTAAATTATCTTAAAAGTAATTAACTTAAAAGTATTCACTGGACCGTTAATTCATAGTTTTCACGTGACGGAATGCCCACCTGGAGGGCAAATTGGGGTTTTATAATGCCATTTATCCCTAGTATTAACATGCAACCGTTTCAAGTCAAGTTTCAAGTCAGTTGAATCACCGTTTTATATTATTAATGTGCTCTTTTAATTTAAGCATACAGCCGCACACACACACATACGTTACACACAGATTAATAACCTTACTTAAAAAAAAAAGATATATTCCTGGACAAGCTACTTTTTTTTTTTTTTTTTTTTTTTTTTTTACAAGTGAATGAACGATTTATTTGTCCAAAGGACAAGTAACTTACAAGACCAGGGTTAATGCTAAGCCCTGTGGCCAGTTGCATAAACTGTTAAGACTAGTCTTACAAGTTAGTCATCCAATTTTATTCTTTAAAACTGTTAATAACTTTTTAAAGTCAGTAACATAATAGATTGGTCTAATTTGACACCGAACAGTAAGACTGATTATTACCCCTAATTAACTTCTAGTTGATCATACTAGTTCTTAAGACACAGTCTTAACATAGTGGTTATGTTTATGCAACTGACCCCTGGTTTATACATTTTTATAATTTTATTATAATAACGTTAGCTTCAGAAGACCTTTCTCAATGCTGCTATTGTCATACAATGAAAGTATTATATTCCTACTTCCATATAGTATGGCAAATTAGTACAAATTAGAAAAGTTTAGCAGGTACAGAATTTTGATGCACGTTATCTTATTTTCCCCTCAATGATAGTTTTCATTTTCAGGTGTAGCTAATCCTTTACAATGTGTTATTGAACCTTTCCATTGTATAACATTTGTAAGCTACATTTTAATCTTGTGTGGTTTAATATTTATAGGACTCAAAGCACAGCCTAAATAACTTAAGGGTTAACATTTATTGAGTAGTCACAATGTTATTATTAAATGTTTATGAAACAATAAATCACCATTAGTAACATCAGTCAATCTGTTCACTTTATAGACGGGGCATGAAGAGACTGGACCACAGCATGAAGAGACTGGACCACAGTGCTAGTTTGGCACCCCCACACTACTTATATTTAAGGGTTAGTTCACCCAAAAATGTATATTCTGTCAGTAATTATACACCCTCATGTTGTTCCAACCCCTTAAAGGATTAGTTCACCCCTAAATGTAAATTTCCTAATAATTTACTCACCCCAATGCCTTCCAAGATATCTATGTCTTTCTATCCTCAGTGGGAGAGAAATTATGTTTTTCGAGGAAAACATTTCTGGATTTTTCTTCTAACAACAGACTTCATTGGTTACCATCGTTTTTAAGTCCAAATCAATGCAGTTTCAAAAGTCTTTTTAGTGTTTAAACGGGCTGTACGCGATCACAGCTGAAGAAGAGGTTGTTATCTAGCGAAACGATAGGGCGTTTTCAATTTTTTTTTATAATTTATAGACTTTTTACCTTCAATAGTTCGGATTGAGATGATCAACAAACGGACAGGGAACTACGTCATCACGTTGAAAGGTCACGCCGGCAATACTATTTGAACTACTTTTCATATTCAGCAGAATGTTATTCATATACTATTCATATTCAGTGAATACTATTACTATATATAATTGCAAACAATACTATTTGAACTATCCTCCTACGTACGGTCGCATTGTAAACAGTGGGGCGATACTAGGGGTGCACCGATCCGATATTAGGATCGGATATCGGCCGCGATACTGATAAAATAGCTGGATCGGGGATCGGAAAAAATAACAGATCCACGGGCCGATCCAGGTTTTTTTTTTTTTTTTCGTCGCAGCAGAACCTACGTCATTCGTCAGCTTCACGCGTGTCGCATGCTAGAAGCAACATGGAGCGAGCCAGAGGCCGTTTCTCAATACCAAGTACGCAAACTTCGGACTTGCGTCCTCCTTGGTAGTTCGGACTTGCCAAGTTCGACTCAGGAGAACGAACTCCCGAGGACGAGAGGACGCGAGTCCGGTTATTCTGCAAATGGAACAGCGGTGTACTTGATCGCGTCACTCAGCTCGCTCTGGCTACTCCGGTAATCCCTTTATGTATATTTTAGCCAACAATAAAACGAAGTATGTTATACAACACCACTCTGCCTCTTTTCATTTAAAAAAAAAAACTTAAACATATTAATGGCCACATAAATGTGGTTCAGGCAAACGCGTACATTGATTATCTTTACTGCATATTAACAACACGAAATATAAAACACAACCCTGCTTCTTTTTGTTTTCATTTTAAAAAATATGAAACATAATGATCATTAAAACTGACATTTAAATTTGCCATTGCTGATTAAGTGAGCATTCAGGTCATGTTTGTGATGGTGGTGTGACACGTTTGACCAATACACAGTTTTTTTGTTTCCACCGCTACATTTTTTTTTTTTTTTTTTTGACATTTATTTAAAGAAGTTTGATTATATTCTATTTTCGATTACATTTATTTAAAGAAGTTTGATTATATTCTATTTTCGATTTTGAATGCACAATTGTTTTTTAAATAAATAAGAATACAACACATTACATACATCTGTTATTTTGTCTTAGTTATGTTTAGTTAGTAAAGTCTGGTGCCTTTAGTCTCTTCAAGGAAGGTATTTGTGGAAGGTATACAGTTTATTATTAATTCAACTATAGTATCGGATCGGTATCGGGTATCGACAGATACACAAAGCCCAGGTATCGGTATCGGGACTGAAAAAGTCGGATCGGTGCACCCCTAGGCGATACTTCTGCCGGTGCCGGCGTGACCTTTCAACATGATGACGTAGTTCCCTGTCCGTTTGTTGATCAGCTCAATCCGAACTATTGAAGGTAAAAAGTCTATAAATTATAAAAAAAAATTGAAAACGCCCAATCGTTTCGCTAGATAACAACCTCTTCTTCAGCTGTGATCGCGTACAGCCCGTTTAAACACTTCAAAGACTTTTGAAACTGCATTGATTTGGACTTAAAAACGATGGTCACCAATGAAGTCTGTTGTTAGAAGAAAAATCCAGAAATGTTTTCCTCGAAAAACATAATTTCTCTCCCACTGAGGATAGAAAGACATAGATATCTTGGAAGGCATTGGGGTGAGTAAATTATTGGGAAATTTTCATTTAGGGGTGAACTAATCCTTTTAAAGGATAATTCCGGTATTTAGCACTTTTGAGTCTCTTTTCTGGTTTGTTTTGGATGAACTAGAGTGGTGGACACAGAAATGTTGACGATGGGTCCTGTCTCGACTTTTTGACTCGTTTAGAATCGCCTTTGTCCGCTTCAGAGTGGCTGGCTACGGGCATGCACGATTTTACAAAATTTCAAATAAAACACGACAGAAACTGTATTTCGCTACGCTACTTGTTTTGGAACATCAACGAACACCACTAGCCACTCGGTGAGTTGCACAGTTTTGGAAACGAGCGTTGAGGGTTGTTTTAAGGACATGTTCGTGCATGCCGGTAGCCAGCGACTCTGAAGCTGTCAAAGGCGATTTGTCCACCACTCTAGTTCATCCAAAACAAACCAGAAAAGAGACTCAAAGTGCTAAATACTGGAATTATCCCTTAAAGGGATAGCTCACTTTGAAACTAAATTTTGGCATGTTTTAGCTTACCTCAAGGCCATCCAAGATGTAGGTGTCTTTTTTTCCGCAGTAGTTTGAATTTTTATATTTTTAGGTCAAACCGTTCTTGTCTGATAGTCCTATGAATGCAGGTCTGTGGTCACTGTCTCAAAGAGCATGCACAGAGTCCAAATTAAACAATTTCCCATCGTCCAAATTAAACAATTTCCCATCGTTCAAATTAAACAATTCCCCATCGTCCAAATTAAACAATTCCCCATTGTAAGTACACATTGATGGCCTAAGACACGAAACGAGCGGTTTGTGTGAGAAAACGACCAGTATTTCTATCGTTTTTAACTCTTGTACACAGCCACGTCCAAGTGATCTGAGGGCATAGATGTATATATACTAGAATAGATGTTGCCTTGCCTACGGCATTCGTTCCAATGAACTGCCGTAGCCAAGGCGACATCTAGTGTATATATCTATGCACCAGTCTGCGCACACGTCACACACCAGGATGCGCTCCTGCCCTCAGATCACTTGGATGTGGCTGTGTATTAGAGGTAAAAAACGATATAAATACTGGTCGTTTTCTCACACAAACCGCTCGTTTCGTGTCTTAGGCCATCAATGTGTACTTACGATGGGGAATTGTTTAATTTGGACGATGTTTTAATTTGGACTCTGTGCATGCTCTTTGAGACAGTAACCATAGACCTGCATGATATGACTGACAGACAAGAACGGTTTGACCTAAAAATATCAAAATTGAAACTACTGCGGAAACAAAGACACCTACATCTTGGATGCCCTTGAGGTAAGCTAAAACATACCAAAATTGAATCTTAGTCAAGACATTGTTAAAATAGTCCAAGTGACTGGCTCAACCTTAAATTCATCAAGCGACAACAATCAATTTTGTGTGCAAAAATAACAACTTTATTCAACTATTAATTTTTTTATTTGTGGGCCTCTGAGTGAGTTCACAAAAGTGCCGCACTACATCCGAGACCCATCTGCGTCATCTTCTCAGTTCTCGCTGCTCTTGTGAACTCTAGGGCTGGGACGATACAACTATCTCCCGATTCGATACTATCACGATAGGGATCTTCGCCGTGACGTCACGACGCGGTTACATGCGCTCTGGTTGGCAGAAGAAAAGTAATAGCCGCTTGCTGCGCAGCGCAAACACAGAACAAAAATGGTTGTATCGTGCTGTGTGATCAGCAAGATTGGTTACTGTACTGTGTGTATCATCTGTGTACATATCCTTATAAATTAAGGGCAAATTATTGTATTTTCATACATTTTTACGTATGTTAACCAATGTTATATACAGGGCCTGAAGTTAACTTTTTTTACTTTTTACCAGACAGGTTTTTTTTTTTTTTTGGCCTCATAAAAGGTGAAAAAAAGGAATTGCACAAACATTTGTTCTTTAACTTGTAAGAATACACATTTAAGTGCTGTCAAGTTATTAACGAGATCCATAAGTAATAATAACTCTTAGAATACAGATATAGACCTAGTGCAGCTCGTATGTAAACAAATTACACGTGGCTGTGTTGATGGCTGGGCAGCTGTTAGTTACAGCGTTCAGGAACCGTTAAGCAGAACTAAATTAATATTGTTATTACTGGTGAAGTTACCGGGTAGGCTACCGGACATTTTCTCACCGGTTCCCAACTCCCAACATCTGTGCAACTGTCATTGTACTGTCAGCATTGCATGATCTCATCTCATCTCATCTCACCAACGTAGTCAGAGAAGGGCCTCATCTTTCTCTCCGATCACATACACGTTCCGAAACACTCAAACTGCACTGCTTTCACAGATGCTTTTTTTACTCCAGTAATGTGCCGCCAGATTTTTTAGCTGTAAATCCAACGAAATTGCTGACTTCGTTTAAATGTCAAAGAACAACAAAAAATTCTCACTCAGGTGATATGGATCAGGCAGAGAACATGAACCCTGGTTATATAAAAGCTTAATTATATCTCTTTTTAGCTTCTTCGGACAAATAATTAACATATGCTGACAAAACACAGGTAGACTGCTGCGACATGCGACATGTTTTGGTTCTTTCTGCCAACCAGTTCGCGCCCACGCCCATATCGTGACGTCACATTTGACTCCGGCGAACATCCCTATAGGTGCTGATACTGCTGGTATTATGATTTTGTCTTTTCGTAACGATTTTTTACTGCACGAATCGTAACTACCACAATGTTAACAGAAAATAAACAAAGTTAATAAAAGGCTGATTTGACGTTTACTTGTCTGACAGGACAGCGGTTTCTGTGTTTGCCTAGCAACAAAAAACGCAGTTCACTGCTCGTTCTGTGTGATTGGGGCAGTGCTGTGCGCCTCGCGTTTTCGAACCGGAAAAACGCGTTAGGTGTGATTGGGGCTTTACTCTATTTTGATCGCTATCATAAACATCAGTGTTTATATTTGAAATTTTAACTTTTATCCTAGTACTTCTATGATAATTTTAACTATTGTATCACAGAAATAATGATACTATGAGGTTGAAAAGACTGTTTGTGAAGCTGTTTCATGACGACTCTGAGTCAGCACAGCTTTAAAGGCCATGTTGCAGGTTTTTTTTTTCATCGAATTTGTGCAGTTTACTTGTTGGTAAGAAACATTTAAACTGTTATCCATTGTATTTTATGTTGTTGGGTATCACAAAACGCAATATAATACGAAAAAGTAGGCTATTTTACAGCGGTTTCCAACGATTCTCCTTTCCGCCACAATGCATTCCATTACGTCACGTTGGGGAGAGAATATTCCAAAGCCCGCCTTGAGAGCGTTGAGAGTGACTAGAGAGACGAGTAGTAGACGAGAGTATTCAGATAGCGCAGATTATACAACACATCTCTAGTCACCTATAACTGTTTAAGCTGGTTCATAAGTAACTATAAGATAGATGTTCTAGATAAGATATAAGTTAGATTCATAACTATAATCGTATTAAAACAGGTGGCGTACGCCGTTTTTAACCATGTAAACACTTGAATCGCACTAACTGAAGTGCGCGTGTGTTTTTGTAACGCACCTTAAGCGCGTATTCATTTTAAACTTGACATTAGGAAGTTTTCCCTGAACTCTGTCAACACGACTCACTGTCAGCAGTCTGCCTTCATCCAGAAACAGCTCAAATAACGTGACAGCAGTGTATAAAACTGTTACAGGCACCGACATAATATTTCTGTCTTCATCACGGCACAGAATAACAAAATACGTCCATAAGAACCCGTTTGTTATTTAACGTACGTAATTACGCGCATGCGTGAAACGGATCGTGTACCGACAACAAGCTTTCCAACGCAGTTTCCATGGGACGGCACCGCCGGCCCGGCGCCCACACAAGCACCTGCCAAACAGCGACAGACACGCGGCGGCTGTGTTTGCAACATTTTCACCGGAGGAAGAGGTAAACGCTTAGAAACACTTGGCAATGATGCTGTTACTGGAGCTAGTAGGCTACCATCAAAACGTGGGATAACTAATCATTAATGTGTTTACAACGTTGGGGGAAAGACTTAATTAGGGATTATCTGGAGGGGGTGGATAACAGGTGGGACTGGCAAATTAGCCCATAGCTAGCATGATGCCTTCTATTTCTAGATGAAGACAAAGTTTACCGGTACTTATCTGAACTAATGTCATGATCACTGCCACTAGATATAAAGAAAACGTTGATTTTTTCACTCATTTTTCCCAGTCAGTCGCCATAGTTCTAATACAAACTGTATTGGCTGAGGCTACCTTTCCTCCGCTTCTCCCCAACGTGACGTCATCACCGAATTGCGTAAAAAAAACCGTTCATACCAAAAAACGTAAAAAACTGGTCTTTAAGACCATTTTTGAGACATTTTAAAAATGGTATACATATCTTGAGTGATTAATGTACCCATTGATCAACAGTGGTGGTTAACCTGCAACATGGCCTTTAAATGTTGCGATGTGATTTTGTCAAAGGTTTAATAGACAGACAAAATGGAAGCAGATTGCGTGGGTGTTTGAATCGAGATCACATTTTTTTAAAGATGAATCGTGCAGCTCTATTGTCTTATCTCTCTCCCAGTATATGAGTAGCGCGAGGGCTTTTCAATGCATTCAATCTCACGTCGCTTTTACGCATCCACTTGAAAGGGATATTACGTTACTCGACACTCAAAATTTAACAACACATTTCATCCTTTGTTGGAACGAAAGTGACTTACTTCGGTCAACCTCATCTATAAGCAAGGACAAAAATAAAGCAATTTAATTTGAATTAATATCGATTCTGTAATAAAAAATTTTTTTTAAGATCGTTTAAAAAAAAAAAAAACGCGATACCTAGGTGAATCGATTTTTTTCTCCCAGCACTAGTGAAGTCACTCAGAGGCCCATACGGGAGAAAATTAATAGTTGAATAAAGTCTTTATTTTTTATTTTTTTTGTGTGTACAAAAATTGTTGTCGTCGCTTGATAAACTCGCCAGAATAAAATTGCCTAGAAGCCTATGGAGGAGTGAGCCAGCTCTCATATTTCATCAAAAATATCTTAATTTGTGTTCTGAAGATGAACAGGAGTCTTACGTGGTTGGAATAACATGAGGGTGAGTAATTACAGACAGATTTTTTTGGTGAACTAACCCTTAAACACCGTTTTCATTTCATTTAAATGTTTATATGAAAATATTTGTTGTTGTTTTTTTAAGCTATAATGTAGCGTTTAAAATGTATGATAATCATATGAAATTTTCTGCTTTTTGATATACTGTAAAAGTGTGCACTTATAATTCACATGGTTGTGTTAATAAAAAAATAAAGTTGGACGAATAGTGCAGAATTTTTTTTCTAACCTTAAAATAACATTTTAACTTGAAAGAAAGTGGACATTTTATCGTTCTTTGAATGTTGTATTGATAATAACATTTTGGGGGAAAGAACGTTGCAGGAACGTTATGCTTACCTTAAGATGATGTTCCAGCAACGTTATGCCAATGTTCCAGCAATGTTATGCTAACCTTAAGATAACGTTGCATGAACGTAATGCTAACCTTAAGATGATGTTCCAGCAACGTTATGCCAATGTTCCAGCAATGTTATGCTAACCTTAAGATAACGTTGCATGAACGTAATGCTAACCTTAAGATAATGTTCCATGAACGTTATGCTAACCTTAAGAATGTTCCAGCAATGTTGTGATAACGTTCCGGCAACGTTATGCTAACCTTAAGATAACGTTCCAGCAACATTATGCAAACATTAAGATAACGTTCCAGCAACGTTATGCAAACCTTAAGATAATGTTCCAGCAATGTTGTGCTAACGTTCCAGAAATGTTATGCTAACCTTAAGATAACGTTCCAACAACGTTATGCAAACCTTAAGATAATGTTCCAGCAATGTTGTGCTAACATTCCAGCAACGTTATGCTAACCTTAAGATAACATTCCAGCAACGTTATGCAAACCTTAAGATAACGTTCCAGCAACGTTATGCAAACCTTAAGATAATGTTCCAGCAACATTATGCAAACCTTAAGATAACGTTCCAGCAATGTTATGCTAACCTTAAGATAACGTTCCAGCAACGTTATGCAAACCTTAAGATAATGTTCCAGCAATGTTGTGCTAACATTCCGGCAACGTTATGCTAACCTTGAGATAACATTCCAGCAACGTTATGCAAACCTTAAGATAACGTTCCAGCAACGTTAAGCAAACCTTAAGATAACGTTCCAGCAACGTTATGCTAACCTTAAGATAACGTTCCAGCAACGTTATGCAAACCTTTAGATAATGTTCCAGCAACGTTGTGCTAACGTTCCAGCAACGTTATGCTAACCTTAAGATAATGTTCCAGAAACATTTTGCAAACCTTAAGACAATGTTCCAGCAACGTTATGCTAACGTTCCGGCAACGTTATGCTAACCTTAAGATAACGTTCCAGCAACATTATGCTAACGTTCCAGCAATGTTTTTTCTAACATTAAGATACCATTCCAGCAACGTTTCGCAAACTGGACATTTCAACATTTTTAGAACGTTTCAAGTCAACGTTCCCACAACGTTCTTAGCAAACCTTAAGACAATGTTCCAGCAACGTTATTCTAACGTTCTGGCAACGTTATGCTAACCTTAAGATAACGTTCCAGCAACATTATGCTAACGTTCCGGCAATGTTTTTTCTAACATTAAGATACCATTCCAGCAACGTTTCGCAAACTGGACATTTCAACATTTTTAGAACGTTTCAAGTCAACGTTCCCACAACGTTCTTAGGACATATTTTTGTTAGCTGGGAACTACCGGCGGTGGTTGAGGGGTTATTAAAAAAAAATAAAAACTCGTTTTATATTTCCACACAAAGACGCGTGATATAGCCTACCACTCTGCCTCTGAGAGGGATGTGGGACACGAGCAGAAAAGAGACCATCGAGCTCATATGATATCTTCGTGTTTTCTACTTGATGTAAATTGGTCTGAAGAGCGAATTTTATCCTCCACATGGGCGAAATATTTAGGCTATGTTTGAGATTGGGCTGCCAGAGAAAGTTAAACTAAAAATCACCCGCGCGTGTGAAACGCGCTTTACAACTAAACTTGACGCGCCTATGTCTAATATAACAAGCACAAACTGTGTTAAAAAGAATTTGACATGCAAGTACAAATGTAGGCTATCTGTCCTACAGCGTTTTTCTACTTTACCACAGTAAAGAATACGAATTATAATAGGCCTATTAAAAGCGAACCAATGAAGAAACGTTTATAATCCCTTTAGAAAATGGATGAGACGTGAGTGAAGATTTGGGAAAAGAAACAAGAGATTCCATGCAGGGATGAGTCACGATTTTTGGATATTCGATTAGTTTATTTAATTATAGAATATCGAATAGGTTGTGCGATTATTCTCTAAAATAAAATCTCCATGTTCTGGTGCTGATGCGGTGACGCGTTCATGTAACCAGAGACGACGCACATAACAGCTAGCTGTCACAAAGAACCGGCAAAAGTAATGATTATGAATGTGTCAAATATATCAATGAGACATTTTAATATAATAACTAATGGAATAATATTGTTAAATTCGCTGATAATCGGGTGACCAGATCGCAAACCAGAATTTAAAGCCGACGCGGGTTCACGCACAACTCTTCCATTCGTCGTGACGTTATAACATTTCGTCTCGTCTCGTTTTGGTCAACGAAAATGTAGAGACATTTTAGCATAGCTTTTATTTTGTAAACCAAATTTAGTCTCGTTTTTATTCGTCAACGATAATGCATTATAGGCCTACATGTATTTTAGTCATCGTCACATGACCAGCATTTACGTCTCGTCTCGTTTTTGTCAGGTGATAACGGTTCGTTGACGACAATATTTCGTCATAATTTTCGTTGACGAAAGCAATGTGTCCAGTGGTCTGTTACACTCACACCACTTCCCGTTAGCCTCAGCATATCATTATCCTCCTCTGAATTGTCCTGATGTCAGGCAGTGATTCAAGGCTTAAGGGTTTTGCACCCAGTTGTGCCAGACCATCTCATTTGTATGCCTTTCTTTATGGTTTCTTTGCCTCACTTTATCCCACCGTTTGTTTTGTTGTCTTGAGTGAAGCGGCTTGTGAGAACAATGCTGGACCTAGGATTGTTATGGCCATCACCAGTCCTGTCTGTTTCATGGATCACCTGCCCCTGGTTTTTGTTTTTCTTGTTCACACACACTCACACAAACACACATTTTTGTTGTCTGTCATTGTTTAATAAAAAATATTTTATTTGAAAACCTTCATTTGTATCAGCCATGCTTAATTGATGTCTCAATAGCTGTAACATAAGTTACAAGTGTTTTGTTAGTTAATTGCTTGTTACTTGAATTGAGTTACAGCTACCCATACTCTTAGCCTATACTCTTACACTAACCCAGAGCCATAGAGAAAAATCTTCACTCTGCACTTACCTATAGACCCAAACATAAAAGCGTAAATTCGTTTTTAATCTGTTATAGTTTTGATAATGTGTGTATGGCTTAATCTTAAAATTATATTCTTAGTCTTAACATGATGTTTCACGTTGTGGTCCTGGGGGTGGCCACTTTTATCAGAAGAAGTGAGCTAGCTTCTAAGTGAATTCTGAACGGACCGCCACGGCAGACCTCTTTGCGTGATCACGAAGGTAGGCTAATGGCTGAATCGGAATTTATAAGCAACATCACGGGAATCAATAGCCTAATAGCCTACAGCCCAGTTGTGCTAAAATAAATATCATGAGACGTCCATCATCAGATGAATAATATGGAAAAGTTAAGTTAGAGCCGCTAAAGCCAGTGCTACTACCCATGCGAACATGAACACTAAGCTTTTCCCTCCAAAAATATAGCCTAAAACTGATCTAAGTAGCCTAATATACAGTAGGCCTATTTCGTTGTCACCCTGCCTCTCCAAATGCAAAACTGACATTAATAAAATGCAATAATGCAATAACAGCTGAAAAAGTACTTGGGTGTGTGTTTTATTGTATATTTACCGTTCAATAATGCAATCGCTGCTGCCTGTCCCAGAAGAACATGACAGCCAGCGTATGTTTTGGAACTATTGGGTCTTACATGAACCACGTGACAGCCATAGCGGCGACATCAAAGAGTGTCGCAACTCTTTCTCTCTATGGCTCTGGTCCGCATGAAGCAGACTTCGTTAATAGGAAATCATTACACAGCATCAATGTAGGTTGTCCCACTTAGATGACCGGTTAGGCACCGGAGTAAAGATAGTTTTGCGGTTTGATATTCTTTATTCTTTTGGCTATGGTACCGCCGTGCGGTGTCGTAGGCATGCAAATAATATCTCATTTCGTTATTCATGATTTGTGAATTCGTGTGACGCGGTCCTCCGGTCTATTTTTTTTATACTGACTTTTATTTTTAAATTGCGTATAGCTCCAAAAGTCGGTCACTTAGAAGACTGAACCCAGCTTCATCTTGACCTGCTTGATTTGTGAATTTTTTCACAGCAAAGCTCATGTCCATAAACGGTTTGGTAAGTTCACTAGACAGGAATTTGGAAAATAGCCATTCTTTCACGTTTAACATCAATTTATAATAAACACACAGACCGCTGGATTACAAAAACACTTGTTTTATATTGAGCTTGATTTGTGAAAACTTTCACAGTGCAGTTTGGTTCAGTTAACCCTTCCCTGACGGTTTAAATGTCCAATTCTGATTTCTGAAACGTTCCACAGTTCAGTTTGGGTCAGTTAACCCCTTCCCTGAGTGTTTAAATGCCCCATTCTGATTTGTGAAAGGTTCCACAGTTCAGTTTGGGTCAGTTAAACCTTCCCTGAGTGGTTAAATGACCCTTTCCGATTTGTGAAAGGTTCCACAGTTCAGTTTGGGCCAGTTAACCCTTCCCTGAGTGTTTAAATTAACCATTCTGATTTACGAAAACTTTCACAGTTCAGTTTGGGTCAGTTAACCCTTCCCTGAGTGTTTAAATGCCCCATTCTGATCTGTGAAAACTTTCACAGTGCAGTTTGGGTTAGTTAACCCTTCCCTGAGTGTTTAAATTAACCATTCTGATTTGTGAAAGGTTCCACAGTTCAGTTTGGGCCAGTTAACCCTTCACTGAGTGTTTAAATTAACCATTCTGATTTACGAAAACTTTCACAGTGCAGTTTGGGTTAGTTAACCTTTCCCTGAGTGTTTAAATGTCCCATTCTGATTTGTGAAAACTTTCACAGTGCAGTTTGGGTCAGTTAACCCTTCCCTGAGTCTTTAAATTAACCATTCTGATTTGTGAAAGGTTCCACAGTTCAGTTTGGGTCACTTAAACCTTCCCTGAGTGGTTAAATGTCCCTTTCTGATTTGTGAAAGGTTCCACAGTGCAGTTTGGGTCAGTTAACCCTTCCCTGAGTGTTTAAATGTCCCATTCTGATCTGTGAAAACTTTCACAGTGCAGTTTGGGTCAGTTAACCCTTCCCTGAGTGTTTAAATGTCCCATTTTGATTTGTGAACACTTTCACAGTGCAGTTTGGGTCAGTTAACCCTTCCCTGAGTCTTTAAATTAACCATTCTGATTTGTGAAAGGTTCCACAGTTCAGTTTAGGTCACTTAAACCTTCCCTGAGTGGTTAAATGTCCCTTTCTGATTTGTGAAAGGTTCCACAGTGCAGTTTGGGTCAGTTAACCCTTCCCTGAGTGTTTAAATGTCCCATTCTGATCTGTGAAACGTTCCACAGTTCAGTTTGGGTCAGTTAACCCTTCCCTGAAATTTTGCATGTCCAATTCTGATTTGTGAAAACTTTCACAGTGCAGTTTGGGCCAGTAAACCCTTTCCTGAGTGTTTAAATTAACCATTCTGATTTACGAAAACTTTCACAGTGCAGTTTGGGTCAGTTAACCCTTCCCTGAGTGTTTAAATGTCCCATTCTGATTTGTGAACACTTTCACAGTGCAGTTTGGGTCAGTTAACCCTTCCCTGAGTCTTTAAATTAACCATTCTGATTTGTGAAAGGTTCCACAGTTCAGTTTGGGTCACTTAAACCTTCCCTGAGTGGTTAAATGTCCCTTTCTGATTTGTGAAAGGTTCCACAGTGCAGTTTGGGTCAGTTAACCCTTCCCTGAGTGTTTAAATGTCCCATTCTGATCTGTGAAACGTTCCACAGTTCAGTTTGGGTCAGTTAACCCTTCCCTGACGGTTTAAATGTCCCATTCTGATTTGTGAAAGGTTCCACAGTTCAGTTTGGGTCACTTAAACCTTCCCTGAGTGTTTAAATTAACCATTCTGATTTACGAAAACTTTCACAGTGCAGTTTGGGTCACTTAAACCTTCCCTGAGTGTTTAAATTAACCATTCTGATTTGTGAAAACTTTCACAGTGCAGTTTGGGTCAGTTAACCCTTCCCTGAGTCTTTAAATTAACCATTCTGATTTGTGAAAGGTTCCACAGTTCAGTTTGGGTCAGTTAACCCTTCCCTGAGTGTTTAAATGTCCCATTCTGATTTGTGAAAGGTCTCACAGTTCAGTTTGGGTCACTTAAACCTTCCCTGAGTGTTTAAATTAACCATTCTGAGTTGTGAAAGGTTCCACAGTTCAGTTTGGGTCACTTAAACCTTCCCTGAGTGGTTAAATGTCCCTTTCTGATTTGTGAAAGGTTCCACAGTGCAGTTTGGGTCAGTTAACCCTTCCCTGAGTGTTTAAATGTCCCATTCTGATCTGTGAAAACTTTCACAGTGCAGTTTGGGTCAGTTAACCCTTCCCTGAGTGTTTAAATTAACCATTCTGAGTTGTGAAAGGTTCCACAGTTCAGTTTGGGTCACTTAAACCTTCCCTGAGTGGTTAAATGTCCCATTCTGATTTGTGAAAACTTTCACAGTTCAGTTTGGGTCAGTTAACCCTTCCCTGAGTGTTTCAATGCCCCATTCTGATTTGTGAAAACTTTCACAGTGCAGTTTGGGTCAGTGAACCCTTCCCTGAGTGTTTAAATGTCCCATTCTGATTTGTGAAAGGTCTCACAGTTCAGTTTGGGTCACTTAAACCTTCCCTGAGTGTTTAAATTAACCATTCTGATTTGTGAAAGGTTCCACAGTTCAGTTTGGGTCAGTTAACCCTTCCCTGACGGTTTAACTTGTTAATAGTCACGAGACAAAATCCGGGCAGGAACCAAGACAGTGGTGCGTACTGGCAAGACAGTATTCCAACAGAACTTGAAAAGTCTGAAGAGGAAGACACATGGAACATGAGTAACTCAAAACTAAACTGACATTGAAACAGAACCAGAATACAAAGAACATAAAAGAGTGATAATAAAAGGAGACTAGACAGCCACATGAACGGAATGTAAACAGAAACAAAGTTTGTAGCAAAGAGACAGATTAGTCCTGACAAACCATTAACATATAACACATAGGGATTGGTGGGAAATGACAGTACCCTATGATTTGATTTATTATATTTTTTTAATGTTTTTCCATGTCTTGTAAATTAAAATGAATGTTATTGTTACTTTAGATGCTGGTGTGTGTTTTTTTTTATCTCATTGTCTCTAATTTGATGTATTCATGTATAATATAATGTATTGTTTGTTACTACATTTGCTGTGCTTTGTGTAGTCTATAAGAAATGACTATTACAATTTTATTTAATTTATTGTGGTTGTTGTTAGTAGTAATACTACTACTACTACTACTACTACTACTACTACTAATAATAATAATAATAATAATAATAATACTGTGAGAAAGATGATGAATTGGCAGTGCTGTGAAAAAAAAATAATGTTTTTTTCAGTATTAATTTTATAAACAATTTCATTCCAAAATCTCAGGACCATATCCCTTGCGCAAATGTACAAATGTATACGTTGTGCACATAAATCATAATCTTTGAGTGAAAATATGCATAAAATTAAGTACTTCACTTTTGGTTAAATAATAATTTGATCATGTAAAATTATAATTTAAATGATTATTAAAGTGACAATTAAATAATTAAAGTGTGTTGGCCTACCATAACTGCACTGGGATGAATATGGCAAGTCTAAGCCATGTGTAATTTCACCACAAAGCCTACTGTTGCTATTTCGGTGTTTAAAATAAGAATAAAAGGCATTGTGTTTAAATGTAACCAAATTTAGCCACATTTTTTCTACAAAAATCTATTTGAGTAATTTAAATTATTGAGTGAAATACGAATAATATATATATATATATATATATATATATATATATATAAATGTATAAACTACCGTTCAAAAGTTTGGGAGCAGTAAGATTTTTTTTACGTTTTTAAAAGAAGTATCTTCTGCTCACCAAGGCTGCATTTATTTGATAAAAAACAATAAAACAAACAGTAATATTGTGAAATATTATGACAATTTAAATTGACTGTTTTCTTTTTTAATATATTTTAAACTTTAATATTTTAATTTATTCCTATGATCAAAGCTGTATTTTCAGCATCATTACTCCAGTCTTCAGTGTCACATGATCCTTCAGAAATCATTCTAATATGATGATTTGATGCTCAAGAAACATTCATTATTATTATCAATGTTGAAAACAGTTTTTTACAATTTTTTTTCAAAATTCTTTGATGAATAGAAAGTTCAAACGAACAGCATTTATTTAAAATAGAATATTTTCTAACATTAAAAATGTCTTTACTGTAACTTTTGATCAGTTTAACTTATCCTTGATGAATAAAAGTATTGATTTATTTTATTTCTTTCCCCCAAAAAATAAAATTAAAATTCTTACTGACACCAAACTTTTGAATGGTAGTGTGTATATTATATATATATATATAAGATGCCTACGCCTTGTAACAGCATTAAAGACCGGCATTTAATGGTTTGAAATAAACTTTTTACTACAATTTTTTTTTAAACAGTAACATAGAAGACTGGAATATTTATTTAAAGTAAATTAAAATAAATGTTTTAACAATATAATGTAATTTCAACGAATACGGCAATATTTCAGCACCTCAGACAAGGACAGCGACTTACTGGCCACCACCACGCGGTCACTGACACCGTACAGCATAATTTTCGGAAATCGACACGGAGATCCATCACAAATATACTATATATTATTATTTTACATTGTTTCAGGCTTTTTTCTTGGATTCGATTCATATTTTTACCACAGGCAAGTCAAAACAATACCCATCAAATCCAGCACATTAGATTCTGAAAAATCATGCAAGATTATCCCGTGGATTAGACCATCATGGCCAATCCACACAAAAAAAGAGGTATAAAGCATGGTGCTACAGACCTTTGGAGTGAATGTGGTGGGGTTGAAAGACTAGTTGAACAGTTTTTAAAAGCTGAGGTGACTCTAGAGAAAAGGATGCCATGGAATTCCATCATATGGAGCAAGGGAGCCCAAAATATTTTTGGAAGTGACGCACTTAATTACCGAAAGTGGCTCTCGGTTGTATGGCACAGTAACCATAGAAATGTGCAATCAGCAGTTTTTAAACATTTCCGCAAACCAATGAAGCTAACTGACCAGCTGGATAAAACCGAGGAAGACAATAGTGATGCAGTATCAGATCATGATTTTCTGTGCAGTGAGATGGCTGAGGAAAGCAATGAGCGTAATTACTGCTCTGAAGTCATTCCTTCACCTGAAGAAGTTGTAGAGCCTGAGGATGACAGCAATAGTGGACCAGAGAATGCAGGAAAAAATGAAAAGAGCCAATGGAGACAAGCAACACCAGGTAAAAAGAAATTTAAAATTCATATATGTAGTAAAGACTGGAAAAAAATAGCACCTAAAGGAGGACAACTAAAACTCAGAACACCTTGGACTCAAATAGTTTACAAAGAGTTCAGGAAAAAAAATCCATCATGTCCAATTGCATTTAAGTACCAGCGAGTTAGATGTCCTCACAGTCAAAAACATGGACCATATATGAGGTTAAAGGCAGTGTGCACATTCTCGGACTGCAAGGCCAAATATGTGTTCACCAGTAATAAGCCAGCACAACAGAACAGAAAAATCACCATCTCTGTCACCCAATTTGGCCGTATTAGACACGCAAAAGAAGAACAAAAATTTCGTAGGGCAAGTTACACTCGAAGAGGCAAAATTGCAAAGGCAATAAAAAATGGAATTTCCAATTTCTACTACCGAAAACTGAGTTCCACTTCAACTGAAGAGCTCATGGCTGGGAACATTTCGAAATGCCTCACAAAAAATGTTCTCAAAACCATATCCTCTGAGTTCAAAAGGAGTCAGTGGTTTCATGATAATGTTGTCATGGAACTGATGATAACGCAGAAAATACTCAGAGAGTGTGACACAGGATTTTTAAACAGCCCTGGGTATATACAGCATTTGCAAGTTGACCCTTTTGCAGTGCAAATGTACACAGAACAGGGAATGGGAATCCTTGTGTCCCACCTCCGGAAAAACCATAACACATCCCTCTATCTTGATGCCACTGGAGGAATAGTGAGCAAGATACCCAGTCAAGATAAGAGAGTACTCTATTATGCTCTTGTTCTCCCAGGAGATGGTTTCAACAAACCTCCACTTCCAGTTTCTGAGCTGTTGACAAATGAACACAATGTGACAAATATTTCAAGTTGGCTTCTGAAATTTGTACACAGTGTCTGCAAGTTGACTTCTGTCAAAATCCATCACATTGAGACAGATTTTAGTTGGGCATTGATCCAAAGTGTGCTGTTATCATTCAACAAAGAAAATGTTGACACTTACTTACACAGGGAACGCAAAATCTGTCATTACAGACTCCAGAAGAAGGACCTAAAGAGATTCACAGTGGTGCATATATGTACTGCACACATGGTGAAAACCATCTCAAATGCAGTCAGCAAAGTGACAAAAGACAAGGGATTGCACAACTTTGCTGTGTTCTGCTTTGTACTCTTGCAAAATAGCACCAGTCTTGAGCAAGCTAAAGCAATCTTTCTGCAGATGTGCTTTGTCTTTTTGGCTGAAAAAAACACACCAACTGTAGAAGCGGGAGTTGAAAAACTCGAAAACTACATAAAGCAAATCGATTTGGATGTTGAGGATGACATTTCCCTCAAGGCATGCATTCCTGCTGAAGAAGACATTCCAATGTCAAAAAACACAATAATTGGACGCTCCCAGTTTACCTCTGAGTTTGGTAAAGTAAGGGATGAGGCTATGGAGCTAATGGAGAAAGAAGACACACTTAGCAGTGTGGAAGACAACATGTACAAGTGTGAAGGGATTGTCACTCTCCTGACAGGGCACTACTTGGGCCTCTTCCCACTATGGAGTGGCATTTTCCTTGGAAATATGGAACAGTATGCCTCAGAGTCCAAAAAACAACCCCAACCTATAACACCAGATTGTGAGAGAACCAGGGATACAAACAGCCATGTAGAATGTTGGTTTGGAAGTTTAAAAAATTCCATCTTACAAAGACGAAGAAAAATGAGGCCAGCAGATTTTATCTGCACACTTCATTCATCTTTACGAGGACGCTACAAGGAACACGTGATTGGACATGGTTTGTCAGTTGGATCCAAATGTTCTAAATTAAAAAGAAAAAAGGAAGCAATGGAGCTAACTGAAGAGCAGTGGGCCAAAAGAGTTGCCACACCCAAAAAGTCCAAGTACTATAGTGTCCCTCCAATCATGCCAGTCCCGAAAAAACAAAAAAACAAAAAGCCAGACAAAAGGAGAAAAAAGGACATTTCTGTTAGAGATAGAAAAACTGACACAGGCAAAACAGACACAAAAGCAATTCAAATAGAGGCATTTGAAGTATGCGAGGAAGATGTCCAGCAACTTGATAACACCAAGCACCTAAAGACATGGTCAGAAATAGCTGCAATCAAAGATCCTCAAGAAAAGGTAATCTTCTTTTCCTTTAATGTTATGAAAAATTTGTGTTCTGAGAAAAACATAACATGCAAATAAAATATTTATTATAGATGCATGCTCTCTGGGAGACAGACATCGAAGAAGCTGTCATCGCTGCACTGCCCTTAAGTCAAAAAGACCACAAGAACACTTTGGTTTTGAGAGTAAAAGACTTCCAAACACTGTGTCCCCAAAATTGGCTATGTGGAGAGGTAAGATGTTTTAAGTAAAATAATGGACATCAATCATCAATCTGCTGTTATCATAATTTTTAAAAGATGTATTAATATTACAATGACTAAACTCTTAAAAAAAATCCAGATTTTTTATTCACATGCTAATTCAATGATTTATTATTCTTTGGTAGTATTTTTACAAGTTGCAAATTGTATAAGGTGTTGGTACAAAACTGACCACAGGTGCAACACATTATTCATTCTTTAAAATCCTCATCTCATTCTTCTTTAGTTGTACATATTTTGATGTCAGAGAAACATTTAAACTTGTAATAAGAACACTTTGTTTGATCTGTAACACAAAACTGTATGAACTTCTTTAACAGTAATAATTTAAAAAATATCTTAATTAAAGTAGTGGACAATGCAAGATACATATTTTCAAAAGGCCTTTTTTGGCATACTGTAATTGTAAGATTCCTGTACTTTTTCCAAATTACCTGCATTGATGATTATTTTTTTTATCCATTTAGATCAGTAAATAACCCTAACCCTACCCCTAAATACATGGTATTATAATGCCTTTTAAATTCTATTTTATTTTGTATTGACATATGAAATTACTTTTGAAATGCCAATGCTTCAAAACCCATAGAAAATATTAAATATGTTTAATGTTCATTCCAATGTATGTGATTAACATGTTAATTTTTGTTGCACCCACTAAATACAGACCATTGAATTCTACCTCTGGATGGTGAAAACTCAACATGAAGCAGGAAAAAAAGTAATGATCATTAATAATTACACTGCTGGTGTAATAATGGATGGGGAAGTTGAGAAGGTAAAGAGACAGTTAATGTCAAAGGTAAGGACTTAACAATAAAATAAAACTTTGATGTGTGATTTAACAACATATTTGCATGCATGCCAATCCATAAATGTAGCACTAAATTATTTTAAATATTGTTGTATATTAATGCCATGTCTCTTTACATGTTATGTTATGTGTCTTTTTTATATTTCATGACTTTAATTTTGTATAATATAAAATATATTATATTTCACACTATTTGAAATAAAACTACACTTAAGCTCAATTTAACTTACCTTCAGTAGACTTGCATTGTTATTTATTCATTTATTAATCAAATGTTTTTTTCATTAATTTTTACATTGCTTAAATTGCATTTAATATTTTTTTCACAGGTGAAATTTGAGGACTTTGATGCAGCAGTTGCACCACTGAATGTAAATGAGAACCACTGGGCCTTGGTGGTGAGTTTTAAATTTGGTGCTCATTGATTATATATATTTCTATGCATTAATGAAAATGTATGTAATTGAGTAAAACAGCAACTGGAAAAAGCTGGCACACCACAGCTCATTAAATAGAAAAAAATATTTATTATGACTAAAAGTCATAATGCTGTTCATCAGACAATGAGACCATTATATACATCAGAGTACTAGACCAAATGATAGACCACGAGTACATCACATAAACAATGGCTAAATAAATAAATAAAGCACAATATATATATATATATATATATATATATATATATATATATACATACATGTAGTAACACAATGATACCAACAATAGCATGTATACTAAAAACTAGCAAAAAAAAAAAAACTAGCCTAAACTAAACTGAAAGTGAAAACAGATACATGAAAAAATACAAAATAAAGTGAATAAAGCTGTTATTAAATTATTATAGAAAAAGGGTTGGATGTTAAACTATTCCTCAAGTTACAAACATTATTCTATGTCTTGTATCAACCTGACTACATTTGGCTATATTTACAAACAAAATTCAATGGTTTGCATGTAGTAATGAGTTTCATAATGTATTTTTTTTTTTTATTCCAGATTCTAAATGCTGCTTCAAAAGAGGTCTCAGTTTTAGACCCTTTTGGTTCAAATGAGGAGACACTGGCAAATAAAGCAGGACAAAGTTTTAGGTACCTACTTTTACATTTCATTGTTTATTGCATTTAATTAAGCTATAATTACAATTTCTGGGACTGTTTGCAATTGCATTTTAGGAGGTTCTTTCAAATGCGCCACAACATTCTTGGCAGAAAAGATTGGTGTGAGATCAGATGGAGGCCAATGACAATTACACACACAAACCAGCAGGATGGAAGTAGTTGTGGGGTTTTTGTTATGAAGGTATAGAAACATTTTTGACAAATGTATATACTCGTGTACACTGAAGTGGTAAATTTATTATATGGTGCAATTACTTTTTCTGTTGTTACTTTCAGTTTGGTGAGGTAATTGTCTCTGAATTCCCTGCTGTACCCAACCATTTTTCCATCGATGCAAGGCTGGAGGCAATAGCTGAAATTAGGCAACAGATGGCAGCTGCTATTTTAGCTTCTTCAGGTATTAACAGTAACTTTAGTAACACTTTATAATAAGTGCATGCTATTAATCATTAATAAGCAGTTTATAAATACAGCTATAAATGATTTATTCTTGATTTCATATTTATAATGTGTTTAATAATTGTATTTTAATACTTTATTAATGATAAATTGATCATGTCTAAATTAAGTATTGTATTATTTTCAAAGCAGTTATTTAGGAGTTGTCAGTTAATCATAACATCACTTATAAAGTGTCAGTAAATGAAAAACAAACTATTTAAATGTACATTCATACATCTTATTATTCAGACATATAGTAATAGTTATGGTGTGTAAATAAATGCTTTATTAACATGTATTTCTACTGTAATTTAAGGTTAATTCAGGTAGTTATAAAGCATTTAGCAGATATCAGTTAACTATTTTTGTGAGCTCATCTAAAGGATGACAGTGATACACGACATAGAGATATTTAACTGAGCCTTTAAATCTCCTTTATAAATGCTTTATACGACATAAATAATCCTCACTTTAGATGAGCTCACAAAAATAGTTAACTGACAACTACTAAATGCTTTATAACTACCTGAATTAACCCTGAAATACGTGTTAATAAAGCATTTATTAGCACACTAAGTAACTATTACTATATGATTGCACATTTAAATAGTTTATCAATCATTTACTTACACTTTCTAAGTGATCTTATGAACCAATGTACTGTTATTATAAAGTGTTACCGTAACTGTAATTTAATTTTAAAGACAAACAAAATTCTTCGGTATTGACTGCTGTTATAAAGTGAGTTTTAAAAGTGACCTTTGATTGTGTGACAGAGCCTATTGAAAGTGTTTGCCAGTTTTGTGGCTGCAAAGAGATCGCTGAGAATGCACTGTGGGTGAGTATTAAGTTATTTGTCTGTGTGGCATATATTTATATAAACACAACAACAACAACAACAACAACAAAATAAATAATGTGTAAAATATTTCATACATTTTCTTATTACAATGTTATTCAGATCCAGTGTGATAGCTGCTTGCTCTGGGCACATACAAAATGTACTAATCTGACCCTGAAAGAGGTGGAGTCAATAACCAAGGATAACAGTCCATGGCTCTGCACATTTTGCGTTGTGTAAATACACACATGATTCTGTAATGGAAAGTAATATGCTATTTTGTAACAAAAGTTTCTTTAAAAGGGTCAACTAATGACAGTGATGTTTTCATGCCTTATTGTGAAAGAGAAAGTACTTTGAAAACGTAAAAAATGTAAAATGTAAAAGTAAAGATTATTTGTATGTTTCTTATCCAAGTGTGTTAGCTATAACAAATAAGAATGAATAAACCTTATACATAATTTTAAACTGAACATTATTTTTCAGTCATAACAAGTTATGTGTATCTTGTGTATGGGTTTCTCAGCCCTGTTACACTAACCTTTCAATAAAACTGTTCATTTAAGTGATTCAAACATCCTTTCACTAATCAGAATGGTTATTTTAAACACTCAGGGAAGGGTTAACTGACCCAAACTGAACTGTGAAAGTTTTCACAAATCAGAATGGGGCATTTAAACACTCAGGGAAGGGTTAACTGACCCAAACTGAACTGTGAAACCTTTCACAAATCAGAATGGTACATTTAAACACTCAGGGAAGGGTTAACTGACCCAAACTGCACTGTGAAAGTTTTCACAGATCAGAATGGTTAATTTAAACACTCAGGGAAGGGTTAACTGACCCAAACTGCACTGTGAAAGTTTTCACAGATCAGAATGGGGCATTTAAACACTCAGGGAAGGGTTAACTGACCCAAACTGCACTGTGAAAGTTTTCACAGATCAGAATGGTTAATTTAAAGACTCAGGGAAGGGTTAACTGGCCCAAACTGAACTGTGGAACCTTTCACAAATCAGAAAGGGACATTTAAACACTCAGGGAAGGGTTAACTGACCCAAACTGAACTGTGGAACCTTTCACAAATCAGAATGGGACATTTAAACACTCAGGGAAGGGTTAACTGACCCAAACTGAACTGTGAAAGTTTTCACAAATCAGAATGGGACATTTAAACACTCAGGGAAGGGTTAACTGACCCAAACTGAACTGTGGAACCTTTCACAACTCAGAATGGTTAATTTAAACACTCAGGGAAGGTTTAAGTGACCCAAACTGAACTGTGAAAGTTTTCACAAATCAGAATGGGACATTTAAACCGTCAGGGAAGGGTTAACTGACCCAAACTGAACTGTGGAACGTTTCACAAATCAGAAAGGGACATTTAACCACTCAGGGAAGGTTTAAGTGACCCAAACTGAACTGTGGAACCTTTCACAAATCAGAATGGTTAATTTAAAGACTCAGGGAAGGGTTAACTGACCCAAACTGCACTGTGAAAGTTTTCACAAATCAGAATGGGACATTTAAACACTCAGGGAAGGGTTAACTAACCCAAACTGCACTGTGAAAGTTTTCGTAAATCAGAATGGTTAATTTAAACACTCAGGGAAGGGTTTACTGGCCCAAACTGCACTGTGAAAGTTTTCACAAATCAGAATTGGACATGTAAACCATCAGGGAAGGGTTAACTGACCCAAATTGCACTGTGAAAGTTTTCGTAAATCAGAATGGTTAATTTAAACACTCAGGGAAGGTTTAAGTGACCCAAACTGAACTGTGGAACCTTTCACAACTCAGAATGGTTAATTTAAACACTCAGGGAAGGGTTAACTGACCCAAACTGCACTGTGAAAGTTTTCACAAATCAGAATTGGACATGTAAACCATCAGGGAAGGGTTAACTGACCCAAACTGCACTGTGGAACCTTTCACAAATCAGAAAGGGACATTTAACCACTCAGGGAAGGTTTAAGTGACCTAAACTGAACTGTGGAACCTTTCACAAATCAGAATGGTTAATTTAAAGACTCAGGGAAGGGTTAACTGACCCAAACTGCACTGTGAAAGTTTTCACAAATCAGAATGGGACATTTAAACACTCAGGGAAGGGTTAACTGACCCAAACTGCACTGTGAAAGTTTTCGTAAATCAGAATGGTTAATTTAAACACTCAGGGAAGGGTTTACTGGCCCAAACTGCACTGTGAAAGTTTTCACAAATCAGAATTGGACATGTAAACCATCAGGGAAGGGTTAACTGACCCAAATTGCACTGTGAAAGTTTTCGTAAATCAGAATGGTTAATTTAAACACTCAGGGAAGGTTTAAGTGACCCAAACTGAACTGTGGAACCTTTCACAACTCAGATTGGTTAATTTAAACACTCAGGGAAGGGTTAACTGACCCAAACTGCACTGTGAAAGTTTTCATAAATCAGAATGGTTAATTTAAACACTCAGTGAAGGGTTAACTGGCCCAAACTGAATTGTGGAACCTTTCACAAATCAGAATGGTTAATTTAAACACTCAGGGAAGGGTTAACTAACCCAAACTGCACTGTGAAAGTTTTCACAGATCAGAATGGGGCATTTAAACACTCAGGGAAGGGTTAACTGACCCAAACTGAACTGTGAAAGTTTTCGTAAATCAGAATGGTTAATTTAAACACTCAAGTTTTCACAAATCAAGCTCAATATAAAACAAGTGTTTTTGTAATCCAGCGGTCTTTGTGTTTATTATAAATTGATGTTAAACGTGAAAGAACGGCTATTTTCCAAATTCCTGTCTAGTGAACTTACCAAACCGTTTATGGACATGAGCTTTGCTGTGAAAAAATTCACAAATCAAGCAGGTCAAGATGAAGCTGGGTTCAGTCTTCTAAGTGACCGACTTTTGGAGCTATACGCAATTTAAAAATAAAAGTCAGTATAAAAAAAATAGACCGGAGGACCGCGTCACACGAATTCACAAATCATGAATAACGAAATGAGATATTATTTGCATGCCTACGACACCGCACGGCGGTACCATAGCCAGAATAATTGTAGGCTACTACTGTAGAACCGATTGTTCTGTACAATAAGCTGGGCACCAGTGTTCCGTCCATTACAAATGCAGTAACAATCCTCATTTTATAGTGCAGTGCCCCTGCAAAATCAGTTTCTGTGTGTGTTTTTAGTAATTGTTGGTTTGGTGTGTTTGAGTGCTCATTGTTACAGTTACACAGCGAAAGTTCAGTGACATTTTTATTTGTGCATGGTAGAAAGCAAATACTGATACTGACATAATGACATACAATAAATATGGAAAATTGAACATGGTTGCAAAACAATTTATAATGGTGATATTAGGTGACATGTATTTGGGTATCTGTGTAGTACAGGTAGCAGGAGTTTATATTAGATTAGATTTACATTAGTTTAAACTTAGTTGTCATTGTGCAGATTACAATTATAGAGACAATGAAAGGCAGTATAGCGTCTACAGAAGTGCAAAAATGCAGAAAAGTGCAATGTGAACAGTATAGACAGGCAGTGCAGTATAAACAGTAGTGCAGTGTACAGTATACAGTTAATGAAGTGGTATGGTGTATTCTAGACTATTTGAACCTGGTTTAAATTATTAAGATCACATGATCTTCATCTTACCGTTATGGAACCAATTTAAGCGCAGCTGATTAGTTCGGTTCATTCAAGTCTTGGACTTTAATCTCCGCTTTCCTAAGCGGCCTTTATGGAACAACACTCAGGTGTTAATAAGCTTAATTTTAAACCCTATCCGGGAAACCGCCCCCTATACTTTCTCCCTTCTCTGTAATTTTGGTCAAGAAAGAGTATGCTAAAAAGAATAATTTGATGAACTTTAATGAAAGATCACCCAAAACCAGGTGCTAAAGCAGTGCTCCGTTGGTTTCAATAGACTGCTTTTGATTTTGGTATTGCATTCTTTTCCCTTACATTTTTTTCTGTTTGCCTAGATTATCAGGGTTAGGTACCCGCATTTCCAAAAACTGAGGTATGTTTCACAATACCTTAATGCATGGTTTATTTGATGATCAGCAGTTCTATGGAGATAGAATTGTCTCTTTATTACATGCGAGAAAATAAATGATCTGAGAGAAAAAAAAAAGTTTGAGAGAAAAAGTTATCACACTGATAGCAAAAAAGCATTTCATGAGAGAAAAAAGAATATTTGAGAGAAAAAGTTTTCATACCAATAGCAAAAAATAATAATATTTGAGACTAAAAAAAGTTTTGAGAGAAAGTATTTTCTCATAGAACATAAAAAAATATAAATTTGAATTTTTTTTAATTATTTCTGAGAAAAAAAATCTCTCTCAAAATACTTTGAAAAAAACGATATAACTATATATTTTTTGCTATCAGTGTGAAAACATTTTCTCTAAAAAAAAAGTGTTTCTCTCAAAACGCTTTTCTTTGCTCTCGATGCAATTTCTTAAATTCAGTAAATGCTAGGGGGCTTCGGGGTAATATATATATATTATATATATATATATATAAAAGCACTTAAATGCTCAAAATATGTTATCAGTATTTATTTCAGTATTTTAACTTCCACGTTTCCTTCCCTAGTGGCGGATACAGAACGTCATTAATAGGTGGGCCTGGTGAATATACGGAGGGGCAATATCAATATCAGATATATGTACAATAACATTACAATGTCCAGCAATCGATTTAAATAGTAGGCTAGGCTACATGGGGTTTAAGTTGTTATTTAATGAGATGTAGCCTAATGTTGTCAGTACCAAGAATTTTCGTGTGAATTTTTGTGTGACTACATACATAAGCCCCTTTCACACAGCGCTTTGAACCCGGGAAATTGCCGGCAAATTGCCAGAGCGCCTTCTGTGTGAACGCAAACTCGACCCGGGATTAATGCCGGGATTGATGCCGTGTTGGGGACCTAGTAACATTGCCGTGTTCAGTCCCGGAACGCGCGATGTGTGAACAAAAGCCGTAATAATGCCGTGTCGTAGTGATGCCGCTGAAGCCGGGATCGTTCGCCAGCTGTGAAACGGTAGGCTACGTAATGCGCAAGTTTATGGTCGAATCAGAGAAAAAAATGCACAAGCGTGGTTTCTGGAGAGAGAAATCGCAGCTCATAAGCAAACTTTTCAAGACACATCGATGTCACGTGTCTTTACAGGATTTTTATGGGTTGTGTGTGAACGCACTCTCTGATTCCGGAAAATCACTGGCAGTGTGAATGAACCAAAATCAAACGAACCCGGGTCAAATCCCGGGTCACTTTATCCGTGTATTTTCCGGAATCTCTGTGTGAAAGGGGCTATAGATTCGCCTATTTGAATAACTTATACCATAGGTCCACTACCTTAATCCGACTTGGGTAAAGTTGATTATATTCGCATATTCGCGGAGTTCCGCGTTCAATATCTCGTGAGCTGAATATTGTTACTACACAAATAACATTGTTTTAATATTTAAATCTTCTTCTTAAAACGAGCTTTCCTTCGGGTTTGCACTTTGCAGATGGTCCCTTCTTAGCAGCCTGCGCAGAGATCAATGTATTTTGTCCAGTGCGAAGGAAAGATCGTTTTGAGGAAAATTATGTTGTAGCTTCTGGTGTTTAATCTGTAGTTATATGTGATAGGTGTTTTGTGTAGCAACAACGTTTAGTTCACGAGTTATTGAACGCGGAAGTCCGCGAATGTGCGATATGCGAATATAAACCAACTTTACCTAAGTCTTAATCCGCGCCACTGATCGCAGCGGCAACGAGCACTTTGATCACTTGATTTAAAAAACACATTTCAGCCCTAGATCGTCTCTTATTTAAAAAATAAAAAACCTTATGGCGAAATGACAATATCCTCCACACACTCGTTTGTAAGGCGGCCTCCTGTATTTTTGCTAGTCGATTTTATTTCATCCAGTGACATGGGTTTTAACTTCATTCAGGAGATTTTGGGTAACTGCACAACTGACAGATGACTTTGAGCGCACCGCCAACGGTGTGTGTGTGTGTGTGTGTGTGTGTAACCATAGCGACAAAACGACAAACTTTCGGACCCTAGTGGGGGTGGACAAAACTTAGATTTTGAAGCTCCTACGCGTACGTAGGCTATGGGTAAGATGATGACACACACAACTCGATGAGTAGCTGGCTGAGCAAGTTCAGCATCACTGAAGATTAAACATTAAAAAATAGCACTCATATTCATGAATGATCGTGTATTATATTGTGTATTATATGCTCAACTAAGGCAGAGGCGGCATCTATGCCGGTGAACCGAACAATGGTGTAATGATTCAGTTCGACTCCCAAGACAAGACGATGCTCACCCGACTGGCCAATAGGAACGTGGCCCCGCCCATGACACAACTTTCACAGCAAAAGCAAAATCCTGACACGAGAGCAAGAAATTGCATCGAGAGCAAAGAAAAGCGTTTTGAGAGAAACACTTTTTTTTTTATAGAAAATAATTTCACACTGATAGCAAAAAAAATATATAGTTATATAGTTTTTATATCTAGATTTTTTTCTCAGAAATAATTTTAAAAATTTAAAATTTATATTTTTTTATGTTCTATGAGAAAATACTTTCAAAACTTTTTTTAGTCTCAAATATTATTATTTTTTGCTATTGGTATGAAAACTTTTTCTCTCAAATATTCTTTTTTCTCTCATGAAATGCTTTTTTGCTATTAGTGGGATAACTTTTTCTCTCAAACTCTTTTTTTTCTCTCAGATCATTTATTTTCTCGCATGTAATAAAGACACAATTCTAGCTCCATACAGTTCGGCCATGATGTTCGCATATAGAAAAAGCACACATGCATAATGCAACCCGGATATGCAGAACATCTGCAGCCACCACAAACATAAAAATACTATGATTCATGCCCACCAGCAAAACTTTATAAAGTTGCTGCAATCTGAAAAGTTTCATTTAGGCTACTACAATTTGACCTTAACAGATGGTCTATAACTTTGCAGAGAACAAAACTACATAACTTTAAATGTATTTCAATACATGGTTAAGAGTCCCATGCACATACATGTTGACTGATTGCTAGCAACACAGCATTCTACTTCATGACAATGACATGAAAGGAATTTGGCAGCCTTCAAGTATTTCAGGGACATTACATGGCTGACATGGCATAACTGTTTTAATTTTCCTTGCTTTTATTTTGTGATTATTTGAATTCCTTTCTGTTAAGTACTTTGAATTGCCATAGTGTATGAAATGTGCAATATAAATAAACTTGCCTTGTCTTGCTTTGACATATTTTGACATACTTTCCTCCAAATATTTTTGTAGCCTATCGCTAACAAAAGAGATACAAAAAAATGTCATTTAACCATGATAATGTTGACCATGTTAAATTAACCTTACAATGAAATATTCAAAATTAAGCACGTAACAGGTTATTTCATGGCCTTCACAATTATTATTTTTTCACAATTTAAAACAAAAGGGAGATTTAAAGCAAACTTTTTTTTGTTTCGTTTTTGCAGAAATTAGGAAAAATCATGTAACAGCCGGGTTTGCGTTGAAAAGTGTTCTACATTTATAATATTTATTTAATTTTCTTACAATAAGGAATTGTGTGAAGTAGTAGAAATCTTTACCTTGTAGAAGTAGTAGTAAAGTAGTAAAAATACCTTGAGAGTGCACGTCGTCACAGAGAGAGGGCTGATATGCATGTGAGTGCAGGTTTTTTGTTGTTGTTTGTTTGTTTTTTGTAGGCCTACCTATCTTTGTTGGCTATAAAAGACGTTATCAGGAGGAAAACTCAAGTTTAAACAGGTACTGATTGTTAATCAGCAACTAAATACAGGGTGAAGTTCTTGCACCACACAACCTTTGCGTGCAGCAAAATGGCTTTCCTCCCAAGCACGAGAGGGCGCCGTGCAGCTCTCGCTCTGCGTGTTGCTTGCGGAAGTTTAAGAAAAGAAAACAACATTGGCCCTCGCTACCTGATAGAAGCAAAACCAGACAGCTGTTTAAGGGTAAGAAGACTTTTTTTACTCGTTTTTAATAATATGTTTAGCGGTATATGGGGTTTGTGATGAATTAAGACATGACTGTTGCAATTAAACGACGGAGTTTTATTTGTAAAATAAGGTGTAGGTTATCCAGCTCATGTGCTAATACCTTATCGGCTGGATTTAGCAGCATTAGCTAGAGCACAGCACATCACCGTAAACAAACAAAATGCAAGAAAACCGGACGAAGTTAGATAGACTATTAATGTGTATCTGTAGTTTTAAACATGCAAGTCGTGTTATGCATACGCTAGTAAAGAGCTAACATACTGTGTTTAATCAAATCGCAGCGTAAACGTCAAACGACTCGCATCATTCGCTTTGTGCACACTCCTCTAGCATGTATAGTGTGATGATCGAATCTGCCATCTATTTGTCTTTGTTATTTATTAATCGCATTTTACGTGTAATTTATGTGCTTTATCCAGTAGTATTCCCGTCTGGATAACACGGAAAGAAGAAAACAAAGAGATGTCCGACAGCGAAGACAGTGATTTCTCCGATAATCAGAGTGCTGGGAGCAGCGAGGCTGAGGAGGCTGAGGAGGTGGAAGAGAATGAGGTGAGGCAAACAGCTCCTCCTTCAATGTGTTTATCATAAAACAGCTGGAAGTCTGTATGTACCTTTGTATGGTAGCCAGAACCGTGCTTTACCACTGATCTTAAAACTACATAAACTATATATATATATATATTGTTTTACGGTGTGTACTTTACTCTTAACACCTTTTATCTATTTATTTATTATTCTCAGGTAAGGTAAAGAAAGTCAAATCTGACCTAAACCGTAAGCATTCAAAAGGTACTTACAATTTGGTCAGAAGACTCCCCTGTGGTATGTTCGCATTAAAAGTCTTCCAGCATCATAAATCTAAGTCTCGGTAGGCAGATTTTGTAATCAATTAAATTTATTTTAATTGGTTACTTTTCTTTTATAATAAACAAAAATATAAAGGCAAATAAAACTTCATCGTTTAAGTATAAAATACAATAATCACATCTTGAATCAAAGGTGTAGTAAGCTCTGGGCTTCTTCTCTTCTGCTTGGGGTTTCTTGTCCTCAGCTCTGGGCTTCTAGGCGTCGGGGGCACACTGGCGTATCAGTATCCCCACGGGCAAATCAGTTCTTCAGTCTTTTATACTTCTGTTGTTTACAACAGGCGTTGGGTTGTCACTCCTCCAAAGTTTCCCAGATCCTTCTCCAGGCAGGTGCAAGCGGCCCACCTCTTCATGTCCTTGAACTACAGTAAACTCAGCTAAGATGGCTGAGTTCATTTAAAGTTCTAGGAGTCTAGCGCACACACATAATCGCACTTTTCTGCTCCTCTTAACATGGGTTGGCACAGTCACATATACATACATAACCAATTACTGTACATCTATGCCAAAACAATATAAGCCATCTTTTACAAACAAAATAAATAACAACATTGAATGCAATGCATTATATCCAATACATTGGCTAAATATGTGTAACAATAAAGGCATCTATAATAAACAAGGAGGCAGGTAATTGCATTTTCTTGATATTATACAACAATATGTATATATATATATATATATATATATAAAAATACACATATACATGTATAAGCGGAGGGATGGCAGACTCTGATGACATTATCCAATCTTACTCCCTCGACGTGACAGTCCCACTTTCAAGTAGGCTACTTAAGTAAACACAACTCCAGCACTTCAAAGCTCAAAAGTCTGAATATTATCCAATTTGAATGTTATTTTTAATGTGATGTCCAAAAATTTTTTTTTGGTTCATCTTTCAAAGCGTGTCCTCATTTGTAAAACTTTTTGTACTGATGTAGGAAAAGTTGTGAAACACCAAAATTTTTCTCCAAATTGTGAATGAAATTAGAGAGTGAGTAAAGAGCGCTTCCTTTATAATCACTGAAGCTGTCAGTCAGTTCAGCGCAAACTCATTGAGTGCGAAAACCCCCGTTTTAATCAATGAATCTGCGCAATGAATCTTTTATTTAAGTTGTCGCTGTGTCTCCGCTTTGTTATTATAAGGATTTGTGCATGTGCAGAACTTGGTAAACTTGCTATATATAAACTCATTCAGCGTTTTGAGAGATATTGAGCAGATCCTCACTACTGGTAACTTAAACACCTCTGATTGGACATTATTTTTTTAAACAAAAATCCCTGTGATTGACTTGCTACAATACTCAACGCTGCACGATCATGTTGTAAATGGACACTTTGGCACCGCCGTTGAACTCGCGTGACATGAAAATAACAACCAGATCGCTTTAATTGACTTAAATCTGTTTTATTTAACAATACAAATTATGTTAGACATGCATAGCAATTTAACTCTGTTAATCCTGCTATAAAAATATATTACTTGCATTGACCTGACCAGCCATACCCAATTGACGCCCCTGGTATGTATGTGTATGTGTGTATTTGTAGTCTTTTGTAATGTATAATGTTTGTAATATTTATTCCAAGTCTATTTGCTTATTTTTTCCAACTCTTCCAAGTTTATTGGTAAATAGTCTTAGCCAGATGGCACTGCATAAAGTCTCGTCCATTTTGAAGCTTATTTTATCCAATAACTGCGAGTACGGATCTAGATTTGCCTGTACCACGGTCAAAAGCACATCCCTCACATCGCAATCTTCCTCACAACCAGGGCAGTATAACTGGCAGTGACAAGGCTGCTGAGGAGGAGGGAGAAGATTTGGAGGATGAGGAGGAATATGATGAAGAGGAAGAAGAGGATGAGGACCGGCCCAGGAAAAAACCTCGGCATGGTGGCTTCATCTTGGACGAAGCAGGTTCGAAAACCCCCTCACCAACATATATTTCTTATATTAAACTAATTTAACATATTTGGCCTTTTTTGCATACCTGAAAAGTATATGTATAAAAATGTATCTCTGTTTAACTAGATGTTGATGATGAGTATGATGATGAAGATCCATGGGAGGATGGTGCTGAAGACATTTTAGAAAAAGGTGTGACATTTTTAATTATTTCTGCATGTTTTGCTGAAATGACTGAATTAGTTGTATACATTTACTGCTTATTTTATAGCTGATGTAATGATGTTTCCCGTACATATGCCTAATATAAACTTGCAGGTGGAGTTAAAATCTCTGTTGGTATTGTGTTGCCAATATGTGCTGTATGCTTTATATCCATAGCTTAAACAATTACGAAATGGAGGCATTTTAAGTGAAATAACAACGGGTTGTACATTACATGTTGTATAAACTGATGCCGTTAATTTGAATGTATTTCTTGCTCTCATTGATTCTTTATTTCTTGTGCATGCCTCCTTCAGTTAACGGTAAACCAACTCCAGATTTCTCTGTTTTTTCTGTCTAATTGAATGATTAATTTCAAATCATTTTCACATTCGGTAAAATCCATTCCCATAATCTGCACCCCTCTAACATCTGTTTGTGACGTCTAAAGCTGTTTGGCAAATGTTTAATTTGTTTACATTTCTAAACAAGGAGCATGGATGGCAAATACATTTTTTGCTGTACATTTTTTTGCATCATCAACATATTCAGTAAGGGTAAAGTTAATAAAGGCGATCATTATAAAATACACCATTCATTAAACAGGGGACTGTATAGTGGGGACTGACTGAGTTCTGAAAGGGAACCATATATGGTCATTTGCCTGAAAATGCTCCTTTGAACAAAAAACCCAATACCTTATTTTGATTGTATTCAATTGTGCTTATTGTATTGCATAAGCTAACAGTGACATGTTATCATTATCACGTAGTTTCCATCTTTAAAAATATATCATATGTCTATGCCTGCCCATCAGTGGTAATTTCCATTTTTTTTTATTTCTGTTTACCTGGTCCTGTTTATGCCCTTGCCTGAAATTGCTGTGTACACATGACTTTGTATTATGGCTCATGTTCCTCCCTTCCTCCCTCTACACTGGATTTGATCAGAAGAGGCTGAAGGTATGTGCATAAATCTTCTGGTGTGCATGGATATTCACTTTTATTATGCATCAACCATGTGTTCAATAGCTGTGTTTATATGCACTGCTTTAGGTAAATCTGAATAAGTTCAGTCCATTGCAGATTCTGAATGCACACTACCATTCAAGTCACTGTGGTCAGTAAGGTTTTAGCAATGATGCATTAAATTGATTTAAAAGTGACAGTAAATGAATTTATCTTACAAAGATTTATATTTCAAATAAATGCTGTTCTTTTGAACTTTCTATTCATCAAAGAATCATTAAAATAGGCATCACAGTTTCCATGAAAATAATAAGCAGCACAACTATTTAATGAGATAATAAGAAATGTTTCTTGAGCAGCAAATCAGCATATTAGAATGATTTCTGAAGGATCATGTGACTGAAGACTGGAGTAATGATTCTGAAAATTCAGCATCACAGAAATAACATTTTAAAGGGGTGGTAAAATGCCCTTTTCACAGGATGTAAAATAAATCTCTGATGTTCCCAGAGTGTGTATGTGAAGTTTTAGCTCAAAATACCCCACGGATATTTTTATATAGCATGTTAAAGTTGTCACTTTTTGAGGGTGAGCAAAAACGCACAGTTTTTGTGCCTGTTGCTTTAAATGCAAATGAGCTGCTGCTCCCGGTACAGGGGGTCGGAGCTTCAAGAGCTTGTGTCCTTTTACCTCACACAGACATGCACTGAAAATTTCAAAAACGTTTAGCCTTTTATGTTCAAACCGGAGTCAGAAAGATGGAGAGACTCAAGAAGAAGTGACAACATGTAGACAACATTTCTGAATGGTTAGTTGGTGAATTTATGTAGCTTATGCGTAGTATCTTCTAGTCATTGATTAGCATATTCTTTATTGATAATCTATAAATTGTGTTTCAGGGGCGGGGTTTATGTAAATTATAGGGTTAGTGATGTCACTAACCCGGGAGGAAGCTCATGTAGTCCCAACCAGCCGTTTGTTGTAGTCCTTAAAGTAATTTCTTTAAAAGCAAATATCTCCCTTTGCTTTGAACTTTGAGCGTTGTAAATTTCCAGATGTTGTTTATGCTCAAACAGCAACATTACACACTAACTAAAGTTAGAAAAGTGAAATCATATTCAACCACCCCTTTAAAATGTTCAATTAAAAAATTGAGAATAAATTGTAATAATAGATCACCATATTACTGTTTTTACTTTATTTTGATCTACTAAATGCAACCTTGGTGAGCACAAGAGACTTCTTTCAAAAACATTAAATAATCTTACCGACCCCAAACTTTTGAATGGTAGTGTACTTTTTATAAGACATTTTCTTGCAAACAGTATGTTAAAAAGAATCTTCTAAAAATGTTCTATTAAAGAGCTAGTTTTACATGTCATCATTTACTCACCCTCAAGTTGTTCCAAACCTGTATGAATTTCTTTCTTCTGCTGAACACAAAAGAAGAGATTTTGAAGAATGTCTGTAACTTCCATAGTAATTTACTATTTACATACTATGGAAGTCAATGGGGTTCATCGACTATTTGGTTACCCATATTCTTCAAAATCTCTTCTTTTGTGTTCAGCAGAAGAAAGAAATTCATACAGGTTTGGAACAACTTGAGGGTGAGTAAATGATGACAGAATTGTTTTGGGTGATCTATCCCTTTAAGTTCTGCCCCACCTCTTTTCACTTGGTTAGAAATTTTACTTGGATCGAGATTAATCGGTGTATTCAGCTTGAGGCACTAGTAGTTAAATTATTAATGAATTATTACAGTGCATATAAACATAGCTATTAGCGGTTTTTGAATTTTCTAAAAAAAATTCTAGCCACAATATATTTTTTCTTTTTGTCATTTAGTTGCTTATTCTGTTTTCATCCGTTAGTGTCCAACATTGACCAAACAGTCTTAGATGAGGATCACTCTGGTTCAAGGAGGTTGCAGAATCTCTGGAGGTGTGACAACTGCACTAAACACACTTTTGCATGGCTGAATCTGAAGAATGGAGGTCGTTTTAAATAACTGGCTGTTTCTTTATAGGGATTCCCGTGAGGAAGCTCTGGGGGAGTATTACATGAGGAAATATGCCAAGTCCTCTGGAGGCGAGCAGTAAGTCAACAAGAGTTCATCCGTACTCAGTGTATGGTACTTAAATGAAACGCATGACTGACTTCAGCACTTGCCAGTTTTGCAATTAAAGGAATGTTGGGTAACTTCATGAACCTTTTTGCTTTGAGCTAGACATTCTTGTTCTGTTGTTTACTTCAGTTTCTATGGCGGCTCTGAAGATCTTTCTGATGACATCACCCAGCAGCAGTTGCTTCCTGGGGTCAAGTATGAAAAACAAAATCCATTTTTTGATCATTAGATGTGTTGAATTAAATCTATATACATATAAGACCCCTGGGCTTGTGTTAAGAGATTGTTCTCTTGCAGGGATCCTAATTTGTGGACCGTTAAGTGTAAGGTTAGTTCTGGACATATCTAACAAATGGCTTATGATGAGGCTGCAGTATGTGCACTGTTTAATTCTTTTGTTTCTCTGTAGATTGGAGAGGAGAGAGCTACTGCCATCGCCTTGATGCGAAAATTCATTGCTTATCAGTGCACCGACACGGTAGGTTTTCCATAGGCGCGGAACTTTATGAACATAAACTTAGGTGCATTGTGTAAAACACCTTGATGTTTTTCTTAAACTAGATTTCTCTGTCAATTTTTTATTTTTTTTTAATTGTAGGCCAAGAGAGAAGAAAAGTGCAGACAGTACATTTAGCATAACAATGTTTGCTTGAAGGTGTGTCGTACTAAAATGTTGTGCTTTGTTTCTCTGCACAGCCACTTCAAATCAAATCAGTGGTGGCCCCTGAGCATGTCAAAGGTTATATCTATGTGGAGGCGTACAAGCAGACCCACGTCAAGGCTGCCATTGAGGGTGTTGGAAACCTGCGCATGGGCTTTTGGAATCAGCAGATGGTGCCCATTAAAGAGATGACTGATGTGCTGAAAGTGGTTAAGGAAGTGACTAACCTTAAACCCAAATCTTGGGTTCGTCTAAAGAGAGGCCTTTATAAAGATGACATTGCCCAGGTGGGTACACCATAACACTTGGCTTATATGGTCATTAAGAAACAACTATGGTGTTTTTTTGGTTCAGTTGAATTTCATTTTTAGGTTTTCACTATGGCTCTGTGCCAGGAGAACGTTTTATGTATGTATCTAATAATTTGCCTTTGTCAGGTGGACTACGTTGAACCGAGCCAGAATACGATCTCACTGAAAATGATTCCTCGTATTGATTTGGATCGCATCAAAGCGAGGATGAGTATGGTGGGTTATGTCATCACAGTGTATTTATACTACTATAAATATATATTAATGTTTTCAACGTTGATAAAAATAAATGTTTCTTGAGCACCAAATCAGCATATTAGAATGATTTCTGAATTATCATGTGACACTGGAGTAATGGCTGCTGAAAATTCAGCTTTACCATTACAGGAATAAATTACATTTTAAAATATATTATAATAGAATTATAATATTTTATAATATTACTGTTTTTACTGTACTTTGATCAAATAAATGCAGCTTTCGTGAGCATAAGAGACATTCAAAAATGTTTTAAAGGTAGTGTAGATCCACTGTGACATTTTAGTGACCTGATCTGACATGATTGTTCATTTCACAGAAAGACTGGTTTGCAAAGAGAAAGAAGTTTAAGAGGCCACCTCAGAGGCTATTTGATGCTGAAAAGATCAGGTAAGTCTCTCATAATCACAACCCACTGAAACATGTCAGCCACACTGACACATGTGCTCTGCTCCACAGGTCTCTTGGCGGTGAGGTCAGTCATGACGGTGACTTCATGATATTTGAAGCCAATCGCTACAGCCGCAAAGGCTTCCTGTTCAAAAGCTTTGCCATGTCAGCTGTGGTAAGAGCTTTCACGCTCATTCTAGTTCTGGATGTCTTGTCTAATCGCTCCTTATTGGTACACTGGTTCAACCCATGTCTCTTTTTGCACAGATCACAGATGGGGTCAAACCCACTCTGTCAGAGCTGGAGAAGTTTGAGGACCAGCCAGAGGGTATTGACCTTGAAGTAGTCACAGAGACAACAGGTAGACAACCAGACAACTGTAGATCTCTGCAACAGTGCAATAAAAAAATTATTGCATGGAAAATGCGCATACACTGTGTATGTGTGTATATATATATATATCTCACAAAAGTGAGTACACCCCCTCACATTTCAGCAAACATTTTAGTATATTTTCTCAAGTGACAATACTATAGACATAAAAGTTGGATATATTTTAGAATAGTCAATGTGCTGCTTGTATAGCAGTATATATTTACTGTCCTCTGAAAAAAACACTCAACATACAGCCGTTAATGTCAAAATAGCTAGCAACAAAAGTGAGTACACCCTAAGTGATAATAGCTGTACGTTGTTTAACCTTGCAAAGCCACAATGTCCTATTCATCATTTTCATGTTTTTGTCTGCTTGACAGACCATAGAAATTTGTGTATCTTTTATTAGAGCAGTTAAAATTTGTGCTTTGAGTACAATTCTCTCATACTGACCACTGGATGTTCAACATGGCACCTCATGGCAAAGAACTCTCTAGGATTTGAGAATTAGAATTGTTGCTCTCCACAAAGATGGCCTAGGCTATAAGAAGATTGGTAACACCCTGAATCTGAGTTACAGTACAGGCCAGGGTCATACAGAGGTTTTACAAGACGGGTTCCACTTGGAACAGGCCTCGCAAGGGTCAATCAAAGAAGTTGAGTCCTTGTGCTGTGCGTCAGGTGCAGAAGCTGGCTTCAAAAAACAGACGCATGAGTGCTGCCAGCATTGCTTTAGAGGTTGCAGAAGCGGAAGGCCAGCTTGTCAGTGCTCAGACCACTGCACTCAGACCACACTGCAACAAGTCGGTTTGCATGGCCGTCGTATCAGAAGGACACCTCTTCTGAAGCTGGCTCACAAGAAAGCCCACAAACAGTTTGCTGAAAGCAACCTGTCCAAGAGCATGAATCACTGGAACCATGTCCTGTGGCCTGATGAGACTAAGATAAACTTGTTTGGCTCAGATGGTGTCCAGCATGTGTGGCGGTGACGCCCTGGTAAGGAGTTCTAAGAAAACTGTCTTGCCTACAGTCAAGCATGGGGGTGGTAGCATCATGGTCTGGGACTGCATGAGTGCTGCTGGTACTGGGGAGCTGTGCTTCATTGAGGGAAACATGGATTCCAACATATACTGTGACATTCTGAAGCAGAACATGATGCCCTCCCTTCAGAAACTGAGCAATCAGCATGATAACGATCCCAAACACACCGCCAAGATGACGACTGCCTTGCTGAGGAAGCTGAAGGTGAAGCTGATGGAGTGGCCAAGTATTTCTCCAGACCTGAACCCTATTGAGCACCTGTGGGGCATCCTCAAGTGGAAGGTGGAGGAGCGTCATGTGTCTGACATCACAGAGCTACTGGATGTTATAATGGAGAAGTGGAAGAGGGTCCCAGCAACAACCTGTGCAGCTCTGGTGAACTCCATGCCCAGGAGGATTAAGGCAGTGCTAGATAACAATGGTGCTCACACAAAATATTGACACTTTGAACACAGTTTTGACATGTTTACTTAGGGTGTACTCACTTTTGTTGGCAGCTATTTTGACATTTATGGCTGTGTGTTGAGTTATTTTCAGAGGACAGTAAATATATCCTGCTATACAAGCAGCACATTGACTACTCTAAAATATATCCAACTTTCATTTCTATTGTATTGTCCCTTGAGAAGATATACTAAAATGTTTGATAAAATGTGAGGGGTGTACTCACTTTTGTGAGATACTGTGTGTGTATATATTAGAGATGCACCGATTTTAAATTTATCTGCCGATTATTCAGAATGATATCGGCCGATGCTGGTACCGAAAAATGTCTCCCAAATAATGCTGCAAACTATACAGAGAACCCTCTCATTTGGTACACTATAATATAGGTTGCATTTAACAACAGAGGTATTATATTAAAATGCTATTTATTTTCAGATATAATAATTACTCAAATAAAAACTGAAATGTTTGTATACAACTCAGTTGCTCCCATAAGGTAGTTTTCATAAGCACTTGTCTTCATTGCAAATTTATTCAAACATATATAATTAACAGTAAATAAGCTCCTCTCGAGTTTTTTTTAAATAGCTTTTTTATAGCTGAGGTAAATGCAACATTAAGTGACATTGTTCACAAGCTGTTTTAATGACATCTTTCCACCATTGAAACACTGATTAAGAGATTACATGAGACATGATACGGATTTTGGTAAGTTGTACTGTATCTTTCAACGTACCCTCTGATATTCATGCATGTTTTTCTAGATGTAATTTGTATTAAAGTGGAAGAAAAGACTGCGCTACAGCGATCTGTCACGTTAAAGGTGGGGTATGTGATTTGCAAAACGGCCGGCAGATTTTGAAAATACACAACTCAAATGGTCCTACCTTCTTTCCTTTGACTCCACCCATTCAAAGAACATGAGGGGGATGGGGGGATGGGGGGAGGGGGGTATGGTACGACCGTTTGATTGATGCACTTACTGTCCAATGATTCTAGGTGGTCTTGGAAATGATTGGCTGGAGTTTTTCGAGTCCTGCCCGTTCCACAGATGATTAAATTGCTTAATTTTCATTTCAGTGCTTCTAACTCAGTGGCTGTAAGTGGGTTAGGAATAGGATTTCAAGTGATTTTGAAAAAATGGCCAAAAAAGAGAATTACATACCCCACCTTTAAGAGCGTCAAAACGCCATTTATTGTTTGAATTTCGTGATAAAATGGACAGAATTTGAAAGATGATACTTTAAAAAAAATTTTTTTTTAGAAGTAACAAAGCACAGTACTATTTGCGATTTATTGGATGAGAGGCGTGCTACAAATTATATTTAGTATAGGAAAAAAAATTACAGTGTGAGTTGCAATCAGACACATTTTTCCGCACCCCTTTGATTGACCGGATATAATCGGCCCTGATTATAGGCTGTTCTTAAACAATCGGTTGATGGCTGATAGAGAAATTAATAGCTTTTATTGACCGATGCATTGGTGCATATCTTATGTATGTGTATACACAGTATGTGTATATGAATGTATTACATGTTCGTATGTGTGTGCATATTTCATCATGTTTATACGTTTAAAAAATACATTCATATTTTGACTGCTGTAAATTATTGACAATGATACTTTTTGTCGTACCGATATACTGAGCTTGTACCTTTGTTCATAAATTTTTGCGAAGTGAATCACAAAGATTTTTTTTTTTTTTTGTTTACAGGTAAGGAGCGAGAGCACAATCTTCAGGCAGGAGACAATGTGGAGGTGTGTGAGGGAGAGTTGATCAACCTTCAGGGCAAAATCCTGAGTGTGGATGGCAACAAGATCACCATCATGCCCAAGCATGAAGACCTCAAGGTGAGATAAACAACACAAAGCATTGTATCTTGGCAATTGAAGCATGCAATTTCAGTATCATTAGAGTCATTAAAAAACGGAGTTGCGAAAGCTTTACTTTGTGAGAGTTCAATTTTCCTGAAAATCCCTTTCTGCAGTGCCTAGAGGTGTTTTGACTGAGCACGTTGAGTGGCAGGGTGATTCCACCAAAATGTAAAACTGAACCGCATTATAAGTCGTTCCTGCCTGCTGCTGTTAGGCTCTTTAAAGTGCAATAATTAATAACTGAGTCTGATGTCTGATTTATATTTATTTATTTATTCTTATATTTTTTGCCTATGTCCTTAGTATTATTACAATAGGTGATGTATGCTTTAGTTAATTTTGTTTGTGTATTTGTTTTTAATATTATTATTATTATTATTATTATAGGATATAGCATGTTTTTTAGTTAATATATTATAGAGTATAGAATGCTTTAGTGAAAGTTAATGTAGTAAGGTAGATAGATTGATGATGTCTGTATGTGTGGATTGAATGTGGTTGCTGCTATTGTAACAGATCTAATTTCCAGAGAAGGATTAATAAAGTATCTATCCATCTATCCATCCATTTATCCATCTATCCATCCGCCTGCTTCACTTTCTTGTCTTTGTTTTTATTTAGGACCCTCTTGAGTTTCCAGCTCATGAGTTGAGGAAGTACTTCCGTATGGGTGACCATGTGAAGGTTATCGCAGGGCGTTTTGAAGGTGACACGGGCCTCATAGTCCGTGTGGAGGAGAACTTTGTCATTCTGTTCTCGGACCTCACCATGCATGAGGTAGGTTTCACTAGTAAGCTATGGAATACCCCATTCAGAAAAACACACAATATACAGTTGTCAATGTTGTGTGTTCTTTGTCTGATGTGATGTAACTTTTTGCTCCAGTTGAAGGTCTTGCCCCGGGACTTGCAGCTGTGCTCTGAGACTGCATCAGGTGTGGATGCAGGAGGCCAGCATGAGTGGGGAGAGCTGGTGCAGTTAGACCCCCAAACTGTAGGTGTCATTGTCAGGCTGGAGAGAGAGACCTTCCAGGTAAAGTCCAGGAGAAACCGACGAGTTCAAGTGTAACGTAAGCAAAAATCCAGTAGGATACTTGCTGGATTTGATTCTTCACAGCAATAGCACACTTTTCACCATAGTTCCTTTAAGGCCAGTCAGTTCACTCTGTGACCATCTTGGCAACGTTGCTAAGCGGCCACATTGTAGTTTAATTCTGGGTACACACCAAAAGATTTTTTACATCTTATAAGATTTTCAAAATGTGATAGACCACAAACATGAGGACAAAAAATCCTAGATTTAACCGTTTTGCTCCTATAGTGTGAGGTGTGCATGATGTGACAAAGACAGCACACCACACACGAACAGATTTTCAACCAGAGTCTCGACTGTGAACACAGAAAATCTTGCGAGACTTCAGAATAAGCATGGCGGACGATATGCAGTAAGAAATTGCAGTTATAGTGTTTGGAATGATTTTTACAGATTTTACCGTTTTTTTTGTTTGTTTTTTTTCATACCTCCATCTCTGCTGTCCACATCAATTTCACTTTGTGCTGCACCATGACTGCATTTGTTATGCTTCCGTCTTCCATCATCTCGCTTTCTGATTGGATATTGTTTTGTTTCACATGATAATCTCCAGAGCGTGCGTGCGTTTGCCTCAGGGTTCCCCCTAGAGATGCGCGGATGGGCTATTATTTCATCCGCAACCGCATCACAAAACTCATCTTCCGTCCGCCATCCATCCGCACCACGTTTTTGTCCAATTTTCAAAACCGCACCCGCCCGCCATCCGCTGAATGTATACATATATTTTTCATTTGATTGGTTCAACCGCCCGGCACCCGTCCGAATTTAATTAAAATATTATTTTTCGTCACGTTATCCGCCCGATCCGCGGTTTATCCGCGCAGTCCGCGGCTGTAACCGCCAACCGCGCATCTCTAGTTCCCCCCACACATCAGGATTTCTGATCGTAAATATTTTACATGTTGAATATTTACGATTCGCGATCGGGGCGGCTCTGACATTCTTCTGAGCAGGTTCGGAACACTCTTAACACACCTCACACCAAAGGAAAACAACCATCAAGATAATCGAGACAAAGCTACGATTGTCAGAAGGGGGGCAATCGGCCCAAAATTATCTTTGATTATCTTTAGCTATCGGCCGATTATCTTTTGGTGTGTACCCAGCATAAGTATAACCCCGAAGCTTGTAATTCAATTACATGTCAAGTCAGCATTTACATCTGACAACAGTGATATCAGGGATCAGCATAAGGGTTGAGCTGTTTGGTCATGTTTGTGTGTGTATTGGAAGTAATTCCAATGTTTATCACACTGCTTTTACATATGCCTGCTTTGAGAAAATCATTATTGCTTCTCCACAACCTTATTTACTCTATCCAGCTAAATAGTATATAATAGTAATAACTTTGCCACACTACTGTTCAAATGTTTGATAATATTTTTTTTAAATGTTTTTGGCAAAAAGTCTCTTATGCTCAACAAGTCTGCATTTATTTGATCAAATTTTCTTTCACAATGATTTGTTTTTAGGTTCTGAACATGCACGGGAAAGTTTTAACCGTACGACACCAGGCAGTGAACAGACGGAAGGACAACCGCTTTGCTGTCGCTCTCGACTCTGAGCAAAACAACATCCATGTGAAGGATATTGTGAAAGTCATCGATGGACCTCATTCGGTACCTACCAGAGACCTGGGACAAAGGTTTTTGACATTTACTGTGTAACTGAAAGGAAGTTAATATTCTCATTTATGTAATCTGTCAGGGCCGGGAAGGTGAAATTCGCCACATCTTCAGAGGCTTTGCTTTTCTTCACTGCAAGAAGCTGGTTGAAAATGGAGGCATGTTTGTCTGTAAGGCACGTCACCTCGTTCTGGCGGGCGGCTCAAAGGTAGGTCTGTTCTACACCTGTGGACAAATCTTATGTTTTTCCCAACTTCCCTATCCTAAACAGTCCTTGTCCTTTGTTCCCAAAGCCCAGAGATGTGACCAATTTTACAGTGGGGGGCTTTGCTCCTATGAGTCCACGCATAAGCAGTCCAATGCACCCCGGCGGAGGTGGTAAGCGTGTTTATTTAACTAACAGGGTTGTGCCACATAGTGGTTGAAGTTTGAGGTTTTTAATAAAAAGTTTGTATGTTCAAATACTGCAAGAGGTTTTTTTTTATTATGCATTTAAACACTTGCAAATGCCAACATCTGGTTGCCTTTTGAGCATTTGAATCTTATTGATAAAAGCTTCTCTTATGTTTTTAACTGGGCATTATCTGTTGTGTTCTGGTCTTCCCTCCAGGTCAGCAGCAGAGAGGTGGAGGAGGAGGTGGTGGTGGCATGGGTCGGGGCCGCGGACGACGAGACAATGATCTGATTGGCCAGACTGTCCGTATATCCCAGGGACCGTACAAAGGTTAAATTATTTGAAACCAACTTTATTTGCTTTGGTTTGGTATTTTGTTATAGAATGCCATGAAATGTATACATGGTAAGTGTGACTTAAGTGCCATATGCCATAGCCACAAGTTTTTCAACACCTTTATTCAATTCCACAGGCTACATTGGAGTTGTGAAGGATGCCACAGAATCAACCGCTAGGGTAGAGCTCCACTCAACTTGCCAGACTATTTCTGTGGACCGCCAGCGTCTTACAACTGTGTATGTTATCAGTTATCTGTCTGCAGTTTTTAACAAAAAACTCTTCTTCTTCTACATTTTTTTTTATTCCATATTTGACACAGCTTCAAGCTACCATTAAAAGTGCATTACTCTCAGCTCTGCTTAACACATTTACACCACACGGATCTACCAGGGTGGCACGGGGTGGCAACTGCCACCCTAAGAAAAAGCTTTGCCACCCCAGATTTTTCCCAATATAAAATATAAATGTAAGCAGTGCATCATGGACCCTGATGATTGCCGCTTGAAGCTGTATTTTATATTTAGTTATAGCATAATGTAGTATAGATGATTTGAATGCTTATTTGCTTTAGTGTTGCCACCCTTTAAATAATTTTCTTGATCTGCCCGTTTCCCACACAAAAAACATAAATAAAATGGCATGGATCCACAACAGTTTTTTTTTTTTACAGTTCTGCCTCATTTTACTGCAGACAGGTTTGTGTTTATCTGACATGTTTTTTGGGATTTCTTATCAGCCAGTACACTAGTGCAGTGAACAATGACTGAGAGTTCATGCCCAACTAAGCACAGGGATAGATAAGGCTGGATCAAATTTTGCATATTGAATACCTCAGAGATTCCTGAGTAGATTTTAGTGTGTTGATATCTGTGAATCTACACCATTTAAACATTGATTTAAAAAAACAAAAAGATGGTCTCATATTCACCAAGGCTGCATTAACTTGATCAAAAATACAGTAATATAACAGTAATATTGATAAATATAATTATTTTAAAAACTTTTTTCTATTTTAATACATTTTAAAAATGTATTTTTTTCCTTTCATGGCAAAGCTGTCAATTTTGATCAATTAATTTGCAATTTGCTGAATAAAAGTATTAATATTTTTCACCAAAAAAAAAAAACTTTCCGTTCCCTAAACTTTTGAATTGTTGTGTAGGTTTTATATCTTGACTGTCGTGTAAAACAGGTTTCTTCTGTGAACTTTGTTCCCCTGAATATTCTATCTCAATCTTTTTGCTCTCTTTGAACCAGGGGTGGTAAAGAAAGACAAGGAAAGTCTTCCACCCATTTACGAACCCCAATGTATGGTTCCCAGACGCCCATTTATGGAACTGCCTCACGTACTCCCATGTATGGTAGCCAGACACCCCTCCATGATGGTAAGAAACAATATATTTTTATAGACCTTGATGTTCTGCAACACATTTAGTTTTTAAAAAAAAAATCTTTCATTGCTCACAGGAAGCCGTACTCCTCACTATGGCTCTCAGACTCCTCTGCATGATGGCAGCAGGACGCCAGGTCAGAGCGGCGCATGGGACCCCAACAATCCAAACACACCATCACGGTAAGAAGCGGAGTGAGATGATCAGTGCAAACAAACAATTTCACATACATACCAACTTCAACTCATTTTCCCTCTGTTTTCAGGCCCGATGACGAATATGAGTTTGCCTATGACGACGAGCCCTCTCCGTCTCCTCAAGGCTATGGTGGTACGCCCAACCCTCAGACTCCTGGCTACCCAGAAGTGCCCTCTCCACAGGTCAACCCTCAGTATAACCCTCAGACTCCTGGGACTCCTGCCATGTAAGAGTTCATTCAGATGCTCAGATGCTTTTGATCTGGCTCGAACATCTTAAACTGAGTTTGTTTTTGCACCGTAGGTACAACACCGACCAGTTCTCCCCGTATGCAGCGCCCTCTCCACAGGGGTCCTACCAGCCCAGCCCCAGCCCTCAGAGTTACCACCAAGTAGCCCCAAGCCCAGTGGGATACCAAAACACGCACTCGCCGGCCAGTTACCACCCCACCCCATCACCAATGGCCTACCAGGTAATGTTTTGGCAGCTAATAAGAAAGTAGTTGATTTACACTAAATGCACAGAAATATTTTCAGGGCTCCAGACTGCGACCAAAATGGTCGACATATGCAACCATTTTTTGAGAATGTGCGAGTTAAAATTTGACGTGGTCACGCACTTAATCGGTGTCTGCCTACCTGCACTTTCATTAGAAATGTATCTAATCTGTCACTTATTATCGACTAGGCGAAATCGGCTATTCTCCTGTAGTAGACGGTTACAATAGAACGTCAAGAAGTAGCAGTTAAACTGCTGTTTCACACTGCAAGAGTGAGCAGCGCATATTTTTTTCGGCATGCATGTTAACCAATGATTGCATTCACACCGGGAGAAGGAGCGTCGCGTGCCGAAGCGTAGAGTCTATTTTTGCTGCGCTGCTCACACTCAATTAAAGTGAAAGCACACTTTTGATGGGCAAAATAAATATTGTAACGTCTGAAGAACGACAGACAAGGGAAGCTCCGTTCCTGAACTTTTAATCGGAACGCAAGAACAACTATACACAAAATGCACCAGCCTAACTCACTCGCTTGTTTCACTTTACCTGGCCTTTTCCAAACCGCGTTAATCCTATAATTGCCAGTGCAAAATAGTGAGAGTCTGTGCGCTACAATATGATTTCCCCCCAAAAAAAAATCTCTTTAAATTTACCCATTTAAACTTGTTTTTAATTCAGTTTGGGTGAAAGTATGGTGTATTATAAAAAAAACTGAAGTAAACTAGCTAGAAAACATGACATATAAACTTTCTTTTAGTTATTATGTAATACACAGACAGGTAGCCTATATAGGCTCTAGCACTACCCAAATCAAACCCGAGTGTGCTTTTTTTTTTTTTTTTTTTTTTTTCATCCGCAGAGTTTGCCGTCTTGTAAACATATTGAAGTATGACTGAAACAACATGATCTGAGCAGTTGATCTGGTTGTGTTTGTTGTTCACCATTTACAGTTTCAGTGACGATGTTAGTTATGAAACGGCTGAAATTCGCGCATGCGCAACAGTACGCCATTGTATCAGCAACTGCTGCTTAAAGTCCCTATTATCAGTCATGTACACAGGATTTTTTTTTATGGCTTTCATTTGATAGCACGAGGTCTCATGCCACTGTCAGTCTTTTTACATCAGTGCAAAATTAGGGTATGCAGAGTAAGACAACTGTTCATCGGCATGCACTGATTAATTCTATGTTGTACCAAAAAAAAAGGATTGTGACCAAATCATGTGCTGGTGTGACCAACTGAGAAAGTTAGTCTCAGTTGGAATTTTTTTTTTTACCGTATCACTGAAACCAAATTAAAGTTTTAATTTAGCCAAAAACGGAAAATGTTTATTTAACAATCAGTTAGTTCAATTTATTTGTATAAATGTTGTATACAAACATTTAAATTGCTGTCATTATATGCTATGAGAGTGGACAAAATAAAAACTATCACTGGTGTCTGCACGGAGTGGATACATCAGATGTGGATTTAAAACATAGACAACAAAACTGTGTATCGATACAGTACTGTATGTGTTTTCATATTATAAAGTAACACATTTGTCGACTAGATGTCGCATTAGTAGAGAACGGCAGTATGGTTGCTGTCGAGGCTGAGAGGACGCTAACATTAGTAGTACCTCAAACATCCTCAAAATACATGCAAGTCCTACCCAAATGTTTAATGTGATGATTGTTACCATCTATTTGCAATAGTTTATATCCAGCTGGTCATTAAAGCTAATGAATGATATGAGAGCAAATTGATATGTAAATGCAGCCGACAGAAACATATAAACACATCAGAAACGCATCCGAATGGTAGGGGGAGACCGGGGACAGTTGCAACATGGGGATGGTTGCAACATGTCATTTTTCTCCAATCAGAAACAAGCTAGAGTGATGACACTCATACTGCACATGCACAGTTAGACCCTCCCCCACCAAGAAGACAGTAGACATATTCAACATCTGCTGCTGCATTTATTGAACAAAACTTGTTTTGGAGGTATGAAAGTAAATTTTTTCATGAGATGTATTTTTATCATACTGTCCTGAAACTTTGAATTATTGTTTTGTTGACTTCTAAGTGACATGGTTAGCATGTGTCAAAATCAGTGTGTCTAGCAGGAATATGATGTTCTGTCATGGCTGATAGGGTTGGGGACGGTTGCAACAAGTTATAAATTGCATGTTTAATAAAAGTTTGTTGCATTGCAAATTGTTAAATTCTTTCTGTCTGACACTGAAATATGGAGAGATTATGTAGGCCTATGTTCTACACATAAACAAACAAAACTCAATAACTGTTATTTGATAAATATGACTAAAATAAATTATAGGCTACAATAATATTATTGAAATAAATAATACTATAATATTATAGTAGGCCTAAAACAGTTAATATTTTCAGAATTCTGTGCTCATTGAGACAAAAAGCTTAAGTTAATTAATGAAATTTAAGGTATTTTTAACATGTTGCAACCGTCCCTGGGTTGGGGTCAGTTGCAACATCTGGCTTCTTCCATTCAAATAAATACTGAGAACGTTATGTCATATGTAATCATCTTTAAATGGTATGGGTAATTAGCAGATAGATGCAAGTTTAATATATACAAATTTGGTTGGTCTAGTCCAAATAGTCTCTGAGTAACTGAGAGAAATGCAAAAAGTGTTGCAACCATCCCCGGTCTCCCCTACTGTTATACATATTTTGTTGTTTTGATTTTTAAAAAAAAGAAGCAAATAAAATGATACAGTATACATACAATATACATGTGTGCAGGGCAGGACTTGGAGGTCTGGAGAATATGTTTGGGCCCTACCTACGCTACAAATGACCTCAACTAGAACATCGTTATGTAGCAGCACAAAATAATACACAAAAATTTAAATATGCTTTGACAGACATCCCAAGTCTCCTGGAAGTTCCGGGAGTCTCCCGCATATTGATAGCGGCTCCCTGATGCCCGCATATTAGTTAAAATCTCCCGGAATCTAGAGCGAGCGAGCAAGAGCGTGCATGCGAGACAGAGACTATGTAGCGCGCGCACGGCGGAGAGGGAGCGAGAGACCTTGAGTGTGTGTACTAGTGTGCGTGTGTGCCTCATGAAGCTCATGTAAGATAGAGAGCATCTTGATTGGCCTGTTTCGGTAAATCAACCAATCAGTTGTCAGTGTGGGCAGGCTTTTATCTCTTCTCCGGAACCGAATGAATCAGTTCAGTGTATCTAGAATCAGGAGCGCCATGGCAGAGGGAGAGTGCCACAAAAAACGAAAGTATAAGACACATTTTACGCCAGACTACACGAAAGTGTACAGTTTGTAACAGTGACTTCAGCATTGCCCATGGCGGGTTAAATGAATGTAAAAGACATGTTGAGGTGAGTTCAAGTTTCATTTCATGTGCATATTATTCAGGCCAGCTAGTTGCCAAGCTATATAAAAACAACAAACTCCTGATACCTGATGACTGATCCTGAAACAACTTTGGGATACCTCCCTGAAATGACTTTTTGCAGGTTGGGATGTCTGCTTTGAGGTTCCTAGAACAATTAATATGGAACATGCCTAGCCTAGTCAAAGTTTAGAGGTGATATTAAATAGTCATTGTAATACAGTAAAATATAGGATTGTGCTCTCTGTCGAGAGCTCAAACCCTGAAATAACACTAAGTTATAAAGTCATAATTGTGAGAAACTTGCAGAACTTTTATATCTTTTTAACACACAATTGTGAGTTTATATCGCAATTCTAAATTGCAAAACTCGCAATTGTGAGAGAAAAAGTCGCAATAATCTTTTAAAATGTTTTATTCTGTGGCGGAAACAAGCTTCCGTAATAAAGCAAGAGGTGAACAGTATTTTTCAATTTATTGTTATACCTGTGTCCTAAATTCAATCTGAACGAAAAGTATGTATAGCTATTACCAGGTAAAATGAAATCCGTATCAACAAAATCCACTTTTGGATTTACACATGTAGCTTACTGTTTAATGCAGCTCAGATGTGGCAGAAATGGATTTACACAGCAATTATATTTGCATAAATTATGTTAAGAGATCAATGTTTTAAATGTACTGTAACATTTTCATTCAACTGATTCCTTCAAAATACTAATTAATTTAACATGGCAAATGACTGTATTTATGAATGGGTAGCCTAATTGAATCATTTACTCGACCGATTCGTTCAAATGCGCAGATTCTTTGAGGAATAAAACGCTGTGTTGCTCAGAGATGCAGCGGCTCTGCTGTTTGTTCTGTTTTCTTTGACGGAGTAAAAACAGAATGTGTCGTCTGTGAAAGTTACTCAGTAACTTGTTGCTTATTGAACTGTTGTATAAAATCAGTGTCACATTTGCGGTCGTGCAGATATTTGGAAAAACCGCACTCTTGCATGCGTGATAACTCCATCATAGATTTGTGTTATAAATCCATAAAAATGTTTTTTGTTTTTTTTGGATGCCATTTCTGCCCTTCATTGTTATATCGTTAATTTCAACATTTACTAATGCATTTTTAAATGTTAAAGTTGTATCTGTTTACACTTATTTAATGCACTATGAACTAACATGATCAAGGTATAATTAATATATTAATATTTATAGTTAAATACATTGCAATAAACTTAAGCAATATTTTACTTTTAGTGTTATGTTTGCAAAGCTTTTTGCGATTGGGTTCACGTTTCAACTGAAAACAGCACTGACTAAATCTTGTCAAAGTTATAGTTTATAGTTTGTTTACTTGTTATAGCTTATCCATCTTGTGTGCACAAAATAGACACTGACACAGTCAAAACTGGAGAAAAGCGAATTAAACGTCGCTATTTTGGTCAATGTTTTTGTGCTTCCAAAACGGCTGAGCCTGGAAACTATTTTTTGTTGTTTCAGCCGAATATTTTCAGTTGATCAGCATTGATCATCAGTTTCAGTGCATCACTAGCTTGGAGCAATAAGGACTCTCTATTTGAATAAATCAGTATTGAATTGTGCTCCTCAGGCCAGTCCGAGTCCCAGCCCGGTAGGGTACAGTCCCATGACTCCTGGAGCTCCATCTCCGGGAGGCTACAACCCTCACACCCCTGGATCTAACATCGACCAGGCCTCCAATGACTGGGTTACCACAGATATCATGGTGCGTGTGAAAGACACATTCCTGGACGCAGGTGTCATCAATCAGACCGGCATCATCCGCAGCGTGACGGTGAGTGAAGTTTTTTTTTTTTTTTTTTTTTAAAGTAGAATGCTGAGTGCTGAGACGTTAAAAATATTCTACAAGCAGAAGCTTGTGGGTTTTGGATTTGCATGTTCTCTGTTCTTTTGAGATGCCCAGGGCTGATTTTGGCAATGGATTAGGTGTGTCCATGTTGTGATAAGATTTATTCCCTGTTCAATTTTATGGTTCTTAACTTGATTGTTTACTCTTGAACATTTTTGTTCGTGGGAAAAAAAAGTTTCATTCATGTTAAATTTTATGGTTCATAACTTGATTGTTTACTCTTGAACATGTTTTGTTCGTGGGAAAAAAAGTGTTTCATTCATGGAAGTTTTTTTGTTTTTTTTGTTCTTCTTTCACAAAGGGGGGGATGTGCTCTGTTTTCCTGCAAGACACCGAGAAGGTTGTTAGTATTTCAAGTGAACACCTGGAACCTGTTACACCAACCAAAAACAACAAGGTACTGCTGAACTTATGGAACCATTTCCCAATCTACTAAATATCATGGCAAGATAATTATGATCCAGTATATACTTTGTATATACTGCTTACAAATGAACAAAAACAATGTTAAACATTATGCAACATGCATTTTTATATATTTTCACTCTGCTCTGTTCTGTTATGCATTTTATATTTTATTTATACATTTTTAAAGAACTGCAAGAACCAATGAAGCATATATTCACCTTTTATGCAAACTGAATTAAATCCATGCCACAGACACTGAAGTGAAGAGACCCAACCAGCCCAGTATTTGCTTGATCCATTATCTTTTTTCCTCATCGATGCCGCTACATTGTCAGATAAGGGGTGAGCAGTGAGGAGTTTAGGAAATGAAGCAGAGCCACACAGAATATCACTTACATTTAAGCACATTCACTCCTCCCACTGAATCATACATGCTAAATTCACTGGAAACACAGACTTAAGAACCTTGTGATTATGTGTGTGTGTGTGTCATACTCGTTTGTTGTAACATTTGAAAAAAATGTTCATCTAAAATGAATGCATGTGTGCTCTTCAGGTGAAAGTGATTCTGGGAGAGGACAGGGAGGCCACAGGAGTCCTGCTCAGTATTGATGGGGAAGACGGCATTGTTAGAATGGAACTGGATGAGCAACTGAAGATTCTCAATCTCCGCTTCCTTGGGAAATTGGAAGTGTGAAGAAAACCACACATTTAAATATCGAATGCTATTTGAATGCAGATGCTGCAGATTAGTCGGTTTCAGTGAGCTTTTTTTTTCTTTCTTTTTTTATTGGTCGAAGATTTTAGTGGATAGTCTGTTTTGTTTCATCTGTGGTGTAGAAACGTACTTTTTGGCAAATTGATTCCATGTCAAATAAAATGTGAACCGTGAGCTCCTAAATCCATCCATCCTGAGTGTTCGCATGAAATATTTAATAGCTTTTGGCTGTTCATTTTAAACCATTTTACCGCCTGCCAATATTTGGAACATCGACCATAAAAAGGAATAATTTTTTTTTCACTCACGAGTGATTTGAGCTTCAGCAGTTAAACCAGGAGTTCAACCACTGTGTCCTTCCACCACCAAACTTTATTCAACATCATATTCCATTACATTCTGAACCTTTAATGTCATTGACAATTGGTGTATATTCTGAATACATTAAAGGTCTTTCAAAACACTTTAACCCTTGTAATTTGCATATTTATTGAGATTGGGAAAAATACACCAAGTATGAATACTTTAGGAATTATGTACTGTAGCATTTTTCTTCAAATAAGTGAATCCGGTCTGAGAACTGAAAGAGGACAGTCAAACACGAGAACATAGGGAACATCTATAGCTACAGCTTCTCTTAGTTACAGGGCTCATGAGGATTCTCATAGTTAATTGGAACGTAAAAAATGGTGGTGTTCTTTGGACAGGGATGTCCTGGGCTGTTAAACCACGCTAATGTATTGAACACTTCCTCTTGTTCTTGTTTGGGGCATCCAAGGGTTTGGTTCCTGAAGAGATGGATCTTCAGCTGGATCCACACTTCACGACCCTAAAAATATGGAAAGGACCTTTTATGCTTTTGGGTTTAGTACTGAATGTAATTTTTATTTATTTATTCATTCATATAATTTGGGCTGACTGTTGATACAATTCATCTCAGTATATGTCCATTATAATGTAATTCCTTGCATATTTGATCAAATTCTCAGTGAATATGCTAAATTATACATGGCAGTATTTCATAAGAGTCGTTTCGGTAATCTGGCTACACTTGTGCTGCAAGTTTTTGATTGACTGAAAAATTATTTCCTCGTGAATCACGCTGGATGTTGTTTTTGCATGATGCTCGCAAAGCCAAGCCCGGACTAGAAACACATTTCTTGCCATTATTCTGTGGTACACAATCAAAATAGGTTTTAAAGTCACCACGGATTTAAAATGTACAATTCTTATTTATTGATGGAATATTGCAGTATTTATTATAAATTATCTGTGCACATACATTTTTTTAAATGAATGTCTTTGTAATATTTAATCAAAATAACTTCCCCTCCCTCTTGTAGCAACACCTCTTCTCTGATGACGTGTTTGATGCAACCTGTCACTCAAATGATATCACAGCAATAACAAACCACAACCATCCAATCAATTCCCAATTAACAAAATCAAGTCCCCGTCTCCCCCTCCCCCCCCCCCCCCCCTACATTTTTCTCTTGTTTGATAAGCTGTTTTACTAGAATATACATCAAAATAGGTAAGAAAACGCTATCGCAACTTCCGTTTCATGTCAATTTTTAACCCAACTCAATTTATTTGCTTACTGACTACTATTAAATTTACAGTGCTATACATAAGTTTAGACACCCATGCTAAAGTTGACTAAAAAGAGGAATAAAAATCATCTTTTGGAAATTTAACTTAATGCCTTAATTAAAAAAATTAGGAAAAACTTTAGCATGGGTGTCTAAACTTATGCATAGCACTGTAATTTAACATTCCTCATCTCACCTCACGGTCTGTCACGCATTGCAAATCAAAGTTGTTTTCAAACATCGGGGTCAGGGCGCCATGTATGTCGTCATGCTGCAGATCACATAATGGAAAGATTGATGAAGTGTTTCATAAATGTATTCAATATGATATATCATGTTTTATGGATGAATCCAAAAACTTACCTTATATGACACATCACATGAGGTTTTGATTCCAGAGCTCTCCAAGACACTACAAAAAAAAAAAATTGGAATGGGGAAATAGATGAGCTCATGATAAGATGATATCATGTTGTATGTGCTGATAACACCCACCTATCAATGTCAAAGAGTTTCCGAAGCTTGACTGCTGCTTGGAAATAAAGAAGCGGAGAACCCATGGTCTCCTCGCAGCCTGCACACGTCCCGTGTTTAATCCATTCCTCCCTCCTGCCAAATAAAGCAATCACTATCACTTCTCAATACACCTGAGCTGCTATCAGACACAACGTTTTAAATGCTCTGGTCACTGTTCTTTTTATACACACTTTCTCACAAGTGGCCTTAAAGTCTTTATGAAATCAAGAATGACAAATATTGCAGTATTTATTATAAAGGATTTGCCCGTGCAAATGTTTTTTAAATTCCTATGCCCTCGTAAACTTCAATCAATATAACCTAAAAGTCAGCCTGAAAAAAAAGTTGAGTCTTTTCTTTCCTATTGTGATAGCCTATAGGCATGAAACGGCTAATCGAACAAGAAAAAGAGTGTAGGGCAGGACTTGATTTTGTCCATGGGAATCGATTGGATGGTTGTGGTTTGGTATTGCTGTGATCTCATGTGAGTGACAGGTTGTCCCGCCCTCACGCTAGAAGAGAAGAGATGTCACTGCAAGTTATTTTGATTAAAGATTACAAGGGCACATTATTTAAAAAAATATTTGCACAGATAAGTCATTTACAAAAAAAAAAAAAAAAAAAACTGCAATATTCCATAATAAATAAGAATTGTCAATCTGATTTCATGGTAATTTTAAAAGTGCGGTCACATTTATTACATTTAAGAAGCAACATTTCACGGCTCAAACAGAAGTCATTTTTAAACCAAATAGCTTTCTGTTGGCCAGTGTGGTGAATTTGCAAGACCACGAAATCTGTGCAAAATCTCATGCAAACCTCTATTGCAATGACTGGATTTCGCCTGTGAAATTTTGCCAAGCTACAGTAATTGTGACAGCACCTTCACTATGGAAAAGTGTTGATGAATATAATATAATATATGAATACAATTCAAGCTGTAAGACAGGCTTTATGCAGAACTTCACATGAACAAATTGGAAAACGAGTCTCGTCGCAACTGCTTGTCAGAGAAAGTGTTAATGGCAGTGCAAACTGACAGCCAGTGTTGGTACATTACAAGTAATTCACGTTATGTAATCAGATTACTTTTTCCAAGTAACTAGTAAATTAACCCATAACTTTTACATTTACAGCAAAATATGTTACTTTTTCAAATAAGTTATGCAAGTTACTTAGTTTTTCCATTTATTGACATATAAATTGACTTGCAGAGGCGTTGTGTGCCCGGCAACATGATGGTTATTGTGGTTCTAGACTAAATGTGAGCATTTACTCATCTCACCTGCACAAAAACAGATTCAATATTCCACAAAATGAAGTGCAAACTCAGAATATCACGCAAACCTGCAATGCTGTCCTTTGATGATCCAATTCAACCATACTAATAAGCTAAATTACTTTAGTTAAACATCACATTTGCATTTCATTTTGTTTTTTTGTTTTTATTGCTGAAGAGTAATCAGCAAAAGAAGAGTGTAAAACTTAGTAAGAGTGTTAAACTTTCTTCTTTTATATCCTATGCTGAACTCTGAACCACATAGTCTACAACACTTCCTACTTTTACCATATCTTTCTATGGTAGAAATAGTAAGAGTAGTATGCTAGTATGTGGTTCTGAATTCAACACTATTCTTCTGCAATCCAGAATAGCAGCACAGCTGAAAGTTTTGTTTGAGCTGCGCCCTCTACTGTACAGGCGTGAATTTGCATTTCCTTCTGCCTGAGGCTTATTCATTTCACTTTTGGGGCCCTATTTTAACGGTCTGAAACGCAAGTATCAAGCGCGAAACGCAAGTAACAAGTGACTCTTGCGCCCGACGCAAATCTAAAATGGGTTGGTCTGAAGTAGCTTCATTATTCATAGGTGTGGTTTGGGCGTAACGTGAAATAAACCAATCAGAGCGACATCTCACATTCCCTTAAAGAGCAGGCGCGCTTGTTCTAAAGCGGATTCCTATTATAACGGCGGATTTGCCAGGCGCACGCCAGGAGCGGTTCACAGCCGAGGAGACCGACGTTCTCGTCAGGGCCGTAAAACACAGAGAAGTGACATTGTATGGGGATGGAGAAACACACCCAAATTAGCTTCGGTTAAACAGGCGTATGATAATTTGGGTAAATGTATAAGCTTTTATAATAAACTATCTATCTATCTATCTATCTATCTATCGTAATAATGTATGATTTGCAAAAATGAAAACTGCTGCTTCTGTGTAGATGAGAGAATCAAAGTGTATGCGCGTTGTGCACACACTACATTGATTATGGCCAATCATGCGTCCTTAAAATAGCATATGAATAACATGCGCAACGCGCCACTGACTTTAGACTAGTTTTTTTCGGTTAGTGGCGGAATTGTTTTCTAAACCTGCAAAATAGCATGAGGGAACGTTTGCGCCGGAACACGCCTCCTCTTTGTGCTGAACCGCCCCCGGGAGCGCAAGTGTATTTCTTAGTTAACCGACGTGCGTCTGTGGAGGGAAAAGTCCGCTGTGCGCGGGTGCAAAATAGGAATGATACATGCGTCGGTGTACAAAGTCAATTGCGCTGGGTGCAAGATAGGGCCCTTGGTGTGAAAGGGCCTTTACATTTTTCTAAAAATAGAACTTTTGTTGTTGTTTTTCTTGTTATTAAAGAACAAACAATCAAGCAAGCCCGGCCCAGATTAGAAAAAAAGTAACGTAACATTACTTTCCATAAAAAGTAACTAAGTAACGCGATTAGTAACTTTTTAGGGAGTAATGCAATATTGCCTTTCCCCAACACTGCTGATGGACATATCTATGGGACCTTTAAGGCAGTGGTTCTCAATTCCAGTCCTCATGACCCACTGCTCTGCACATTTTGTATGTCTCTCTTATCTGACACACTCAGTTCAGTTCATGGAGTCTCTCCTAATGAGCTGATGATCTGGTTCAGGTGTGTTAAATAAGGGAGACATACAAAATGTGCAGAGCAGTGGGTCACGAGGACTGGAATTGAGAACCACTGCTTTAAGGTAATCAGCTAACCTAGTTATTTTTTATTGTTGGCGTTTAATTCGATTGAAATCATTTTAATGTCTAAATGTTAGTGAGAAGAAGAAAGAAAAAAAAACCTTTAGATATCAATGTGCATATGTGATGGACATCAGTTATGCTCATCTTTGTTTGCTCCTTTTTTAAGTATCTTAAGTAGTCTAGAACAACTCCATATTTAACAAAGCACAAATAATAAAACATGAAAAGATCATAAGACATGTTTACCAGAAGAAGAAGAAGTGTTTTCCTTTGATTAATGATGGCCAGAGCTGAGTGAGTTCAGGCTCAATTTCCTGAACATAAACATGATCATTCAAATTTTATATTTTACTTTTTAAAATAATAAACAAACAAACAAACAGAGGATTGAGACACGTTTACCTGAAGATGGGAATGAAATACCGGCCAGCAGTCACAGCAGTGACCTGTATGCTGAGGCCTAAAAGTCATTGGAAAAACACAGTTAAATATAAAGTATTTCTGATGGGTTTTTTGTTGTTGTTTTTTTTTGTTTTTTTATCAGAATAAATCTCAAGATTTCAAAATAAAGAAATGAATAATGCGAGAGAAACAGAAAAAAATACAGAGAGATCCTTTTGATTTTATTTCAGATCAGCAGAAGTGGGAACATCCACTGAATTTCTAACCATAAGCCATGGATGGTCCAGTTGCGAACAGTCTCAGGTATTTTGCAAATGGTTTTGTTGTTAAGACTCTGTGGGAGGATGGAAAAATATGAAATAGCATGTGCAACATGAAAGGCAGACTTCACAATTAGTTTTCAATATCAATGTGAGTGTTGTGTAAAGTTTTTCTAGCACTGTTGTGATATATAAAATATAAAGACATACTATGCAGAAACTCCCAGGCCACTGAAGAGTGAGTTGCATACAAGTCCAGTTGCATGAGCTGAAAATGAAAAAGCAGTGCACTTTTTTTTCTCTTTTCTGTGCCGTTTCTCTTTAAACGTTCTGCATTCCTGACAGATAAACGACTGCAGGTCCCTGCTAGTCAGTAACCTAAACGTATTATGGTGATTTATTGTTTTGAAAACGTGTGAATAGTTGTGTCTTACTGCCTCGTGACAATCCCAGAGCAATGTCCGTTATCATCCGCCAGGACCCAAACAGTGAGCAGAGCAGCGGTGCAGGCCCAGAGGATGTGTTTGTCTGAAACAATATAGTTTAAGTCTATGTATAGAATTCAAAACAACTGGAGTCTGAGGTTAAATATAGCTCTTGTAAATAATAGAAAATGCTTACCATAGCGCATGTTGATCCAGCCGTTTTGAAATCCTGTGACAGAGTGCCAGCTTCAGTTTCCTTTCCCTGATAATGCAGAAGCGATACACACCACAATCTCGACTAGAGGATGCTCTGTTTGCATGCCTGAGTAAAAAGGAACTGATACTGCGACGCATTAAGAGTAGAAAGAGACTGGGGAGGATTTGAGAAAGTAAATGCGTCTCGTCTGTTTCTCATATGAAAAAGTTATCTGTAACCCACTTTAGGGCGAATAGGCTGAAATATTAAAAAAAAAAAATCAAAATAAAGAAAAAAACAGTGTAAAAAAATTATATGATCAATAAGTTATGACAACATATGGTTTTACATTGCTTTTTAATTCATCAAAATAATTTCAATAATTTTTCAAAATACAATAAAACGTTATACAAAATCCAACTCATTTTTAAACTCGGTTTAATGAAATTTAAGTTGAAATTAATTAAACATCCAAGTTGATTGTACTTGAAAATTTAAGGCAGCAACTTTTTTTACAGTGCATAAAAACAATAATTTGATATTGTTGGCTGTCTCAAATGATGTCTTTAAATTAAACATAATTTTATTAAATGTGCACATTCCGCCATAATACAAAATATACATGATGTTATTTTACAGAGCAAAATTTCACTTAAAATTTCCTTTGATAGATGCAAACCATAATGATAATCTAATAGGAAACAAAGATATAAAAAAAAAGATGTGCTTATTTTCTGATGGCTATTATTTCATTATTGTTCTATTTCAAGGTAAGTGAAGTTGCAATAGTTGTGACAAATTAAATGCTTAGTTGTTTTGTTTTATTACATTATATTTTATATTCTAATAATTCATATGGTGAAGTTGCAAAATAGTTGTAAAATCCAAAATTGTTAAGTCCAGCCAAAATCCATAAATATTTTAAGTATTGCATTGTTTAAATTAATAATTTTTTAGCCAACTGTGATTTTGTACATGTATATTTCTGAAATGCATAACTTAGACAGTTACCTCTGATAACAGATCACTCTAAATTGTAAAATGGAATTGTTGTGTATTGTGAAAAGCGCTATACAAATAAATGTGAATTGAATTGAATGTCATAACAGCTCATCTGCTGTAATAATTATAGATATTCTTGTGGAAAAAAACAATCAGCCTGCAGATTTGTGCTGATGATTTCTTAAGATGGTGACCTTTGGATAGGCTCTGTTTGTGACAAAATATGTGTTTTGTAAATATGAAAGATGAAACATGAATATTATTTCAGTTCAGTGTTGTACTGTATGTATTGAATCAGCTGGTTTCTTGACTGTTCAGGGTTGTCTTTCCCCACCTGACCGTACTTGGCTCCAGTTCAAAAACTATGTGTGTGTCCTTGTACGGGCCCCGACTAGACAAGAATCAACAAGCTAAACAGAGAGCGGCGTCGGACATGAGGCATTTACTGGTAAATACACTGCGTTTCTTCTTTATTCCTCCACGGTTAGCAACCCCGACAGCTGTAGATGTGTGATCAGGAAGAATCTACTCCTAAAATACTTGTGAAACAGGAACTATGCCACAGATCGATACTCTGACCATTGTACTGCAGGCATTGTTTGAGAACATTATTCGGTGGTAGTCTCATTTTTTATACGAACAAATTTTGTAATTTGTTGTTGTAAAGATTGAAACTGGCATTTTTGGTGGCTGTTGAATGACTGATAGCCGTAAATGACCTCTAAAGAAAAGACTCATTCAACGGTCGCCTGATACTGTAGCTCACTGTATGAACTAACATTTGTTTGTCCTTTTATTTCAAACTGTTTGATTGTTTCAAAAAAATCTTTTTTTCTTTTTTTTTGTAACTTATCAAATTCTAGTACTCTACATGGCAACAAGGTGGTCAGAAGTTTGCTTGTAAACTCGTTGTCTTCAGTTTCTGCTTTAAACGTGTCCTCATTTGAACAGTCAGGAGGTCATGTCACCATTAGCTTCTCCACATTTAGCATGCCTACATGCACAAACACACACACTGCTGGACAGAGAAGTAAAAAGGGAGGGACATTCTCAGCCCAACCAAAGAGTGTGCATTACGCTTTGATTGGTTTGTTCCAGGTGCTGGTGAGCAGCAATTGGCTGAAACCCCAACACATAACTGCTCCACGTGAGCTGATCTGACCTTCAGAACCATAAAATGTTACATTCCTTTCACATGTTTCATTCTTAAAGGGATAGTTCACTCAAAAATGTAAATTCTGTCATCACTTATTCACCCTCAAGTTGATCCAACCGTGTATGAGTTTCTGTCTTCTGCTAAACACAAAAGAAGATTTTGAAGAATATGTGTAACCAAACAGTTGACGGTAGCCATTGATTTTCATATTAGTCATAGTATTAAAAAATGGGTCAATGGGGCCCATCAACTGTCTGGTTACCGACATTCTTCAAAATATCTTCTTTTGTGTTCAGCAGAAGTCAACTGAGTAAATGATGAAGCTATCCCTTTAACACATGAAATATGTCATAAACATTTCAAGTGGTTTAGTTCTCTGAGACAAGCATATGCTTTTCACAAATTTGAAGCAAAATCCAGAGATAAGCAAAATATTCAGATTTGGAGGCAGTTTTGATTTACATGCTGTCTAATGATTGATTATCACGCTAGTTTACATGTGCGTTAGCAATGCTTCAATCAATCACTTGTTCTTCTTCGCTTATTTTTGGATCCGGAGATTCTGTACTCTTTCAGAAAACGCGTAATAACGCCTCCTATAACAATGAAAATATGGATTGCTGGAAAATTCTGTCAATGGTGGGGAAAGAAAAAATTGCATTACTTGAATGGAAAATTAAAGGTTATTTTTTAAATATACCTATTATTGCTATTTGTGATGTAAATTACTATTATTATTTTGGTCTCGCTTTATATTTAAGTAATGTCTACTATGTATTTGCATTAAAAAACTGTTATAGGTACAATGTATACTTATTGTGTTCATGTTGTACTGCACAACACTTATGCTGCTATTGACGTGAGATACAGGTGAGGTGGGACAGGTTTGGTGGCATCTGTAGGTTAGGTTAGAATTTGTTTTAATATAAGTACAATATATGTTACTACATGTTTAGTACATAACATCAAGTGGGACCATATACACTGTAAAAAAAATATTTTTTTGTTAAAGTTGTAACTAGATTATAGGAGTGAATTTTTTCTACTTCAAGTGTTACTTGTCATTTTTTAGTAATTGTTTGTGAATTTTACTAGCAATTTCTGAGTGAAATTTGTTTCTAAACCCAATTCTTTCACTGTACATTATCTAGGATTTTGAGATGTTAAACATAAGACTGTCCATCTCAGATTGACTGAAGATCATTAAATATGCTTCGGTTTCTCAAAGTGTAATGAGACCGTGCTGAGATACAAATGTTGGTCCTTTGAGTATATTTCTCCTTCACTCTTCCAGAGTTTTCCACGTCTAGCCACCCGGGCGTTTAGCACAACAGTCCGGCAAATGAGAAACAAGGTGCCGGATTGCCAGAAGGTTTTCCTGGTAAGACAAATTTAGTCAAAAATACACTCCTATACACAAACTATTAATCAGTTCGGATGGAAAGTGCACTGACTTACATTTGCACAGAGATGGAAATTAATCCAATAAAAACTGCAAGAAAAAAAACAGGTCCACTGCAAACTGTTGGCAGCTCTGTCCTGTATAATTTTGACGGTTATTCTGTATGCATAAAACATATTACGAGCGTTTTTCAGCATACTGTCTCTTCATCTAAAGTCAGCATCAATAACATGAATCTCCTGCTCTTCATCTTCATCTAGTTATACAACAGCTTGTGCATCTTAGGATAGTGCAAAGACATTTATTAATCTTTAGTAAACATGTAATAACTACTCAAATAGTGACTAAAAGAAATATGTAGAAAGTTAATGTAAAATAAATGCATTATGAATAATTATTACAAATATTTTAGTAGTATATCTGATAAGAAGAAACACTTTTTGTCAAATGTTTTATCCACATTTACAGGAGGATAACGGTCTGCCTATCCACATTAAAGGAGGCACTACTGACGTCCTTCTGTACCGTTTGACCATGACCATCACAGTCGCAGGTACAAAACCTCACGGTCAATCATGAAAACTCGGATTTACTTATTTTTGTTGATTTAGGTTCATATAAAGTGCATACCAGTATTAAGATAAGTCTCCTTTTTCTTTGTGATTCTGTTTAGGCACTGGCCTTTCCTGTTACTGGTTGCTGTTTGCCTCTTTCCCCAAGAGTAAAGCATAATGACTTTAAAGCTGCATGATGCTGTACAAATCCATTTCATTTCAAATACCTTGAACAATAAAGCACTTATATGAAAGATGAATGTATTAAATCCTACAAATGGGTCTCTATCATTGGGTATAGTGTTTGGTCACTACAGTATGCACTACAGGACAAAAGTTTGGGGTCTGTAAGATTTTTTTATGTTTTTGAAATAAGTAATTATGTATTTTTTAGGGGTCCTTTATGCTCACCAATACTGAATTTACTTGATCAAAAAATACAGTAAAAACAGTAATATTGTGAAATATTATTACAATTAAAAAACTATTTTCTGTTAAAAGCCATTCAGCATCATTTCTCCAGTCTTCAGTGTCACATGATCCTTCAGAAATCATTCTAATATGCTGATTTACTGATTTGAAAACAGTTGTGCTGCTAAATATTTTGGTCCCACTTTATATTAAGAGTCTTTAACTACTATGTACTAATATTTAAATGTATCATTTGATACAAAGCACTTATTATACATACATAATGTTTTACATAGTAGCCTACTTATATTATTATAATTACCTGCATGCATAATTACACTGTTGACCTTTCCCTTACATTTGAACACACCCTTAAAGGTGCTCTAAGTTATGTTGGGTGACGTCACTTCTCGTTGACAAAGTAATTGAAAGTCGTTGAAAGTATTGTCAAACAAACGATTGTCCTCCTCATCCACGCACTAACCCCCCAAACCACACCCCAAATTGTTATTGTCGGTTATTGGCTGGAACAGTTTGTTATGTTTCGTGGTGCGGGTTAGCCCAGTTTGTTTTTCTTGCCATTTGTGGAGCCTGGGGTGTCTATAGAGACCGCGTTTTTTTACAGTGTGTTCAGGGGACAGGCTGTATGAGATGTTTGCTGTATGTGACAAAAAATATTTTGGCCTAACGTGTGACATCGCTTAGAGCACCTTTAAACCACCCATACTACCAAACCTGTCCCTAACCTTACCCGTATCTCACCTCAATAGCAGCACACAAGTGCTTTGCAATACAACATGAACACAATAAGTACATTGTACTTTTTTTTTAAATGCAAGTACATAGTAGTTAAAAATATACCCAGTATAAAGTGTGACCAATATTTTTTGTGCAAATTGTAATACATTTTTTCAGGATTCTTTAATAAATAGAAAGTAAAAATAAGATTTTTTTTTTTGTAAGATTATAAATGTTTTTACTGTCAGTTTTGATCAACTGAATGCATCCTTGCTGAATAAAAGTATTAATATCTTTCAAAATCCAAACATTTGAACAGTGGAGTGTCACTAAATCAACAATAAGCACTTGGCGCCACCTAGTGGCGTTCCAAGTTTGGAAACACTACTATTTTTAATGCTTTTGAAAGAAGTCTCTTATGCTCATCAAGCCTGCAGTTAAAAACAAAAAAAACCAAAAAAAACAGTAATATTATGAAATATTATTACAATTTAAAATAATGGTTCTCTTTTTTAATATACTTTAAAATGTAATTTATTTTTGTGATGCAAAGCTGAATTTTCATCAGCAAGTACTCCAGTCTTTGGTGTCTTATGATCCTTCAGAAATCATTCTAATATGCTGATTTATGATCAATGTTGGAAACAGTTGTGCTGCTTAATATTTTTTTATAACCTGAGATACTTTTTTCAGGATTATTTGATGAATAAAAAGTTAAAAAGAACTGTATTTATTTAGAATAGAAATCTTTTGTAACAATATACACTACCGTTCAAAAGTTTGGGAACAATAACTTTTTTTTTTTTTAAGAAATTAGTACTTTAATTCAACAAGAATGCATTAAATTGATAAAAGGTGATGGTAACGATTTATATTGTTAGAAATGTTTTTATTTTGAATAAATGCTGTTTTTATGAATAAATGCTGTTAACGTTTTACTCATCAATGAATCCTGAAAAAAGTATTCCAAAAAAATATATTAAACAGCACAACTGTTTCCATCATTGATAATAACTGAGTATCAAATTATCATATTAGAATGATTTCTGAAGGATCATAAGACACCAAAGACTGGAGTACTTGCTGATGAAAATTCATCTTTGCATCACAAAAATAAATTACATTTTAAAGTATATTAAAAAAGAGAACCATTATTTTAAATTGTAATAATATTTCATAATATTACTGTTTTTTGGGGGGTTTTTTTGTTTTTAACTGCAGGCTTGATGAGCATAAGAGACTTCTTGCAAAAGCATTAAAAATAGTAGTGTTTCCAAACTTTTGACTGGTACTATATAAAAAAAAATTATGCCATAACTTAATTCATCTCGAAATGAATTTCTGTTGCAAAAAAAAATGCTCACTGCTTAACAAATTGGGCTTGTTCCACAAGAAGAGCTCCCCAATATTTAAAAGCTTCTGTCCAAAAATATATCAAACAATACTTTGAATATTATGCAAATTGCTTTAATATCACTCTTAGAAAGTTAGTTACATTTAATACAGAGATGAAAAAAGCCCTTTTTGACTAGTTTTGGCATAGCATGCATAAGTGCAGTAAGATGAGGTACTGTATCTTTGTGGCATTGAAAGAATTAAGACATATTTTGAGATTTCAATACCATAAAAACAAATCCAGTTTTTTTCAGGATAAAGTGACAGAACTTTTAAAAATGCATAAAATCATAATGTCACCAGGAATCTAGATTAAAGCATTTGCATCTAATAAACCTTCAAACTTGTGAAATCTTACCTTGGGATCCTCTCTCTCTCTCTCTCTCTCTTTCTCTCTTTCTCTCTTTCTCTCTCTCTCTCTCTCTCTCTCTCTCTCTCTCTCTCTCTCTCTCTCTCTCTCTCTCTCTCTCTCTCTCTCTCTCTCTCTCTCTCTCTCTCACACAGTTTTCCACATATGGTAATGTATGACAATTTAACACTGGGCATTATGAATGTTATTATGAACTCTTTCCCCTGCAGGAAAACCTGCAAGTTATAATGACATAACAAAATGAACTAATCAATTCAGTAATTTTTTAAGATGCAGAATGCAAATATACACTACCATTCAAAAGTTTGTGGTCACTAAGTTTTTTAAATAAGTATTTTATGCTCACCAAGCTGGCTGCATTTATTTAATCAAAAAAATACAGTAAAAACAATAATATCGTGAAATATTATTACCATTTAAAGGAACGTCATTTATTCCTGTGATGGCAAAGCTGAAATCAGCATCATTACGCCAGTCTTCAGTGTCACATGATCCTTCTGAAATCTTTCTAATATGCTGATTTGCTGCTCAAATCATTTTTCAGGATTCGTTGGTGAATAGAAATTTAAAAAGAATCACATTTATTTGAATAGAAATCTTTTGTAACATTATAAATGTCTTTACTGTCACTTCTGGTCAATTTAAGGTATCCTTGCAAAATAAAAGTATTAATTTCTTTCAAAGTCCAAACTTTTGAACAATAGTGTATCACTGGCATGAATAAACAATAATAAGCACTTGGCACCACCTACTGCCCACAGCAAAACACAGCTAAACTTTTAACTTTAACTATAACATTACTGATCCAGACTTTTGAACGGTAGTATAAATCATTTGTCAATGTGCAGTTTTAGTGCATACATTACCAGTGCATTAAAGTCCTGTAAGACATATAAAGGCTGATCCCGTCATACTGTCCAGTGTCTTGCGGTATTTCTTCCATTTTCTGAGACATGGATGTAGAGGCGTGCATGGTTGGTATAGAAGCTTTCCCATGATGCTCTAGTCTAGCGCAAGAAACGGATGCTCATCTTGTGATCAATGTTGACTTTCTCCAAAGACTGATACAAAACAATAAACAGGTCGAAACACAAGTATTAGCGATCATATTCCACTGGCGCTTTCAAAAGCCGTGAATGCAGAATTTTAGCCGATACCTTACGAAACTCCTCAAAGGATATTGCGTCATCACGGTCTAGATCTGCCTCTTGAATAGTGCGGTCTGCTATGCTCTCCAGCTGCTCCTCGGTCACCTGCATCCCTAGCATGTCCCGGAGAACCTGTCAATCAGTCTGCTGTCAGTCATGTTCTGTTTGTGAGAAGACAGCAGAATGAAGAAACTACTGACCTTTAAAAGCTCATCTCTGGAAATCTTGCCATCCTTGTCCTGGTCATACAACTGAAACGCAACTACAGGAATGAAGGACCAGGTGAGGTTGAAATGATCTTCTCATTCCTTTCAATTCAAATCAATATTTCACGTCGATTTATTTATTTATTTGGTGAACAGCAGTGTAATAAACAGGATATTGCACTGTCAGATGGTCATTATCATAAAATAAACCCTTTCATGATGATATATCTCCATTATTGACCATCTAAGTGTACATTATCTCTTTAGTAACATCATCTGTTCCACTACTGAGAGGATGTGGTTAATCTACCAGGTAAAAGCGAAAGCAAACATACATTTGAGTTTGTTGCTCCTGCTATTAATGGGCTCAGGAGAATTGGGGTCTTTGGGTCGGTCCTTGTCAACAGGCCGGAAATGCGCCAGGATCCTCACAAAAGTGTTAAAGTCCACTGTTTCCTTTCTGAGAATGACATAATTGTTTATATCAACAAGATACAATCACTGTTTATGATTTTGGTAACTGAAAAATAGCTTTTTGAGAATTATATTTACATATGCGGCATGCCGTCTTTCAGAACTGATTTCCAGATAACAAACTAGATTTAACAGTCTAAACAAAAGGCAAATCAACTAATCACAGTTTGTTTCATTTTTATAAGTTGTTTAAGGGTGGTGATATCCGAAATAAATTATAGCCTACCACAATAATAGCTCAGCGTGAAAAAAATACTTAAATAGACAGTTTGGGCCTTGTATTAGACAGTTAAGAGTGCTTAATGTTAGATTCCAACATTCAAGACTTCAATGTTAACATCAGTTATTTGCAATCCTCTAAAATATTACTTTGTAGCTTATGCCAAGATTCGCTCACCCTGGGGAGAAGAAGGCACTTATTATTCTGTCTCTTATGGGGTTCATTGCCAGCTCCTTTATGGCTCCAAAATCCTGAGAACTATGCGAGAACAAGACAGGAGGAACGGGCAAATATTTTTTAAGTTACAAGTGAAATCTTAACTGAGGTAGTGTCATGATAAGACATCAGTCTAAACATCAGGCTCACCAGAGATGACCTCGTCCTTCTTTATCCAGAACTTTGAAGCGATCATACAGACGAATAATGTGGGCATGCGAGACTGGAAAAGAGAAATCACATATTATGAATTATGTTTCACTGAAGCCCTGTAGCATCGTGACTCAACAAATGGAGTGAACAAAGGAGTGCATCAATTCCAATGGACCGTATACAAATTGAATTGACCATTTAATCAATTCTCCTCTATAACAAACCTCACTGACATTCATTGGTGCATTTTTATTTCTAAATTGCTCGACATATACACATATACACTATTTGTGCAATACCCAGTGTGTATTTGTTTATCAGTGGTTTGCAACTGTGAAGTAAAGTCTCATGAGCTAAACACCTGTCATTGTCAATCTAGGACAGTTTTTGCACATGCACCCGAATTTATACCCAAACTTTGAGATACTTTTATCTTAGCAAACATATGCACCTGAATGTTAGTATAAACGGCAACAAATGTGCAGATACAATTTTTATTTTATATCGTTGTTAACTCGTTCAAGCGCGACAACAACCAAACGCCAGTGTAATAAAACACAACTGTAACTCACAGCCCGTTTCTTGCACCAACTCCTCGACGTTCGGGATTTTTAAAAGGGTGGAGCTCGTCGAACCCATTTTATATCGTTATGTCGACAGCTTTTAAACATTTAAACCATATCCAGATAAATGAGAGCAAAAACGGATGAAAACTAAGAAGTCACGACATCAAAAATCAGATTTTAAAAGTTGCTAAATGTTAACGGGATGTTTGCACGCGCCGCTGCTGTTTCTTGTGCTTGCTCAGAATAATTCACGCTCTGTGTACTAGCAGCTACACAGATTACAACGCCCACTGCAATAACGAAATCCGATTCTTTTGAGTCGAATCTTTTCAATGAATCCACGTCTGAGCGGTTGAATGATTCATTTATGAATTGGACTGAATCGGTAACAGCGATTGAACGGAGAACCGTTTCTGTTCGAACGACTTGTAATGAGCCAAGAACAAAATGTAAAAATGTTATAAATAAAAAGTACTTTTTAAAAAAAGTATTTTTACGGCGTGAATGTATTCACATTTTATCAACACACTAGGAAGTAGAAATGGTTTTAAAACATTTAAACGTGCAAAAACTTTTGTAGACAAAACAATTATTTTTAGCTTATAATGTTTAAGAGATACATCATTGTTGCAACTGAATTCGGACGCAGGAAGTGACAATAAATATTCTTGAAAATAAAACTAAAAACGTACAACAGTGGGCCTGTCCAAATACCCACACATGTGGTCTTGGTCACTGACAGCGCGTGCGCGCAACAGGAAGTTAGTGCAAGATTGTCCCAGGTCTAAAAATGGTAAAGCGCAGTACAACGCTCACACCTATGACCCCCCGCTTCTGAGGGGTATTTGCGTCTATGGGTATTTGAGGCAAAAGCGTATCCGTCATTCATCGCGTTCAGGAACTGACGTACCCGATTTTGTAGGACAGTGGTTCTCACCACAGGGCCCACATTTGCCATGCCTCGACCTTTCTTTTTTCTTTTTTTTTTTCTTTTTTTCTTTTTTTTTATGTTGTCCGCGACTTTTTAATGTTGTCGTTTTGTCTGAATATCAACATTTGTGAGATTTAGTCAGTCGAAACAGTTTTGAGGTTAATTTTTCTAATTTTGTGTGAAAATATGATTATGAAATGTTGAATATTAAAGTTTTTTGTGTCTATTTGTTAATGAGGGATTTGTGGACACATTCATGTTTTTAGATTTGTGGAGTAAAAGTTATAATTTTTATTTTTTAAGTAAAAATATTAAATTAGACCCTTGTAAGATGACCCCTTCAGAATTAGCACAGAAGGGCCTAAGTGGCATGTTGTTACTTGTGTTATTATTTATGGGGTTATTATTTAATAATTCCATGAATTACATTATTAAAGTAGTTCACTTTAAAAAATAAAATTCTGTCATCATTTACTCACCCTCAAGTTGTTTCAAACCTGTTGGAATTTCTTTCTTCTGCTGAACACACAAAGATATTTCGAAGAATGTCGGTAACCAGACAGTTGATGGACCACATTGACTTCCATAGTAGGAAATAAAATACATCATGTAAGTAGAAAAGTGATCAAGTGCAAATACAACAAGTTTGGGTCATGACATAAGCTATAAAATATGCATTTATTATGTCAAGTCAGGTCAAGTCACCTTAATTTATATAGCGCTTTTAGCCTATAGATTGTTTCAAAGCAGTTTTACAGAGATAATAGGAAATTACAGTAACAGAGATTGTTTTGGCTTTACAGCAGCTCTAGAATAAAGTTATTGTCCAGCTAAAGTTAGTTTTGATTGATTCACTTCCGTTGCAAAGATCATTAGTTATTAACTTAGGGGCCGCTAACACGGCACCGTTTAACAGAAAACACTCAGCGTGCTCCGGCCTGCTCATCCGCACAAAACAGTGTCAGGTGGCTCAAGAACGCAAACCCTGAAATAGATTCCAAGGTGCAAGCCTTGAAATTATTTGAAAAAAAGGTTATCTCTGCGCAAACCTCAAAAACGCTGAGAGAACGCAGACACATCACATGTTTAGTCTATAGGTATGCGCGTTTGAATATATATGTGCACAGGCGTGTAGTCCTTCTTTACAAACCAACCCTCAACAAACTACTTGTCTGGCCTTAAAAATTATAATAAAGAATTATTTATCGCTTCCGTGTAGCCACGTGAACCGTAATTATCCCGACAACATTTTATATGTACAGAGGTAAAGGGGAGGGAAGGAGGCCTTCACAGGGGAGAGACTAGTTGACACTTCAGGACTGCGTTGTCGTCACGTCCAGGCGCAGGTCCTTCATCAGATCTGGATATGGCCTGGATCCGGCGGACTGCGGTAAACCTCGGAATAAACAGAGAGACTGATGTAACAAGTACATCAGGATTCATGGGAAGTGTTCCCGGTTCCGGCTGACCTAATCTATGCAGCCTAACATTGAATTATAGAAGTCTATAATGTGTTATGTATATGCTAGGTCAAAGAAGTGCTTTTAGTCTAGATTTGAACTGACAGAGTGTGTCTGCTTCCTGGACAATATTAGGAAGACTGTTCCAAAGTTTAGGTGCTAAATAGGAAAAGGATCTACCACCAGCAGTCGATTTTGATATTCTAGGTATTATCAACTGGCCGGAATTTTGAGATCGCAGAAGACGTGAAGGACTATAATGAGTTAAGAGCTCGCTCAAGTACTGGGGAGCTAAACCATTTAGTGCTTTGTAAGTTATCAGCAATATTTTAAAATGTATACGATGTTTAATAATGAGCCAATGCAGTGTTGACAGAACCGGGCTAATATGGTCATACTTCCTAGAACTCGAGCTGCTGCGTTTTGGACCAACTGTTGTTTGTTTATTAAGCGTGCATTATATGTCTATTGTGAAGTTTAAAAAAAAACTTTTTTTATTGCATAACAGAACAATAACAACACATAGAGAGATCACAATGTATTAAACTATTATCTATTACATTCATAATAGCATTAAAAGAAAAAATATTTTTTAGAGTGTCTATTGTGTAGTGAGTGCTATGCGTGATGGCGTAATCACGTAACGTAGGAAATGAATCAGTTTTTTGAGCTGGTTATGCGAAATTGTTCAAAAGAGTCGATTAGGTGAAATGAGTTTTATTTGTCATCACTATTATGCTACTACACAATGGCTCGTGATTATTTATGAACAAACACGTAGGCTATATTTGTAGTAGGCTAGCATGTGTTTGTTCATAATAATCACATTTAGCCTAATTTATAACAAATAGGACGTTTGTTTTTATTTAGCCTATTCATTTATTTGTATTTATGCTAATCTCAATGCATTATTTTTATATCAGATTTTAGATTATTTTTTGTCACCATCGAACGCTCACACGTAGTTGTAAAATTGTATCTTGTATCTGATAGTCGGGTCTCCGCACAAATTAATAAACAATTTGAGGGCAAAAAATGGCTCTGACATTTTCTTATACACTGGATGTCGACAGAGTCTTTTGAATACACTGGATGGCGCCAGAGTCTTTTGTACTTTTGCCTGTTTGCGTTAGTTATCAAACAAGACTGTCATGGGAATGTGTGACTGCTGATCTGCGAGCTTGGTCTGTTGCTGAGTACTAGTAGTTGCTTTAAAGACAAATTACTGGGGAAACTCTAGACTACAGATGATGAAAGGATACATGTTCAGCACAAGATCATCATCTAGTCATGTGGGAATGTTTATTGAATAAAACAACCTGCTGGTAGACAGTTAACTCTAGGCTTAAGTTTTAAAAATATCCAAAATGGTGTCAGGCAAGGCAAACTTAAATATATCACTTGAAATGTATTATGATCAAACTATTTCGACAGAAAGGATCACATTGTTTTGTTTCTAAAATCTCATATCCACATGCAAATACATTGAATGGATTACATGTGTGGACAAGAAACTCTGCACCTTCCATGACATTCATCCCCCCCAAAAAAAAGGAATGAATTTGGCAAATCAAAATCATTCACCGTCTTAGACATTTAAAGACATTTTGTGCTAGTTATCAAAACTGGAGCATAAAAATACAATCACTGCCAGGTGCGGTCACGTGTGTTTAAAATATCAAAATGTAAAGGAAGAGAACAACAACAACAAAAAAAAAATTTACAAAAAAAAGAAAAGAAAAGAAAAGAAAAAGGCTCAAACACAAGCCCACTCAGAATTTCTAGTAATGGACAGAATGATGACCTCAAACACAAATACTTACATAATAAAGGCATTAATTATAAGGCATTAATTATATTAAGTATAGGCATAATAAAGGCATTAAAATACTTACATAATACCTCTTGGCATGCTTTTCACTGCATGTTTATAAGGAATTGTTATTGCTCTAATAATGGGTTTTGACGTGTTGTTGGTTTACGCAAAACAAGGCTAGTTGTGAGGTCTTGAAGGAATACATTTGGTATTTTTATATTCAATCTTGGTTCTGCAGTAGAGCTTAATCATTTTAAAAGCTCTTAATTTTATTACATTTGTGTAAGCCCTATATGCTCTAATAAAACTTCATTATTGCATTTCCTCGGGTAAAATGCAGTTTTACAGTTGTGAAGTTGGCAGTTCTCTGTGAACTTATTAATTCCCGGGGGACTTAATTAAGAATACATTCCCGTTGGAAGCCATTATTATCACCAGTGATATGATTAGAGGCCTAATTTAATTCCCTTGTACACACACTAAAGTAACTGTCTCCTGGAACATTTTGCAAAGGGAATTTGTAAACGGAGATTTTAATTCCAAACAATGACATTTCATGTTGCATTATAGTTGCTTCAAGAACAACTTTATAGTTGCTAAAAGTACTGGGGAATCTTATGTTAAGAATTCACTTGCTGAAAAAAGTCAGCATGTCAATAAAATGTCAACTGACCAGTTTGTGCTTGGGACATTACGCCGCATGGGGATGTGGGGACTTTCATGATGTTTTTGCATATTTTCATGATGAGGACACCTGCACAAGTCATATATGCCATTTGCACATCATATTTTGCATTAATATAACAGAGAGTTAAAATTACAAAACAATCCCTAACTGATTTTAAAACAGGATTTGGTTAATTTTGCATTAAAAATCCTGTTGTCCAAACATTCATTAAATGTGGAAAATTCAAGGGTGGTTGGTTGCCAAGTGGAATATTTGTAAATACTCAGGTTGCAGAGGGAAACATCTATGATGTCACAGACCATGTGATGCAGGTTAAGCACCTTGAGACTGGCATATATCCAAACAAGTGTAATTACTCACTAAATTAAGCAATTCATGTTTACCACAATCTGCAGGTTGTCGCTCGCAGTGCAACGATAATAGCTGTCCAAGTCAACATAATTGTTCCGGCATAATGGAGAAGAGCATTACTATAAATGGTTGTACACTCCTTTAAAAAAAAGAAAAGAAAAGACCTTTCACCTCCTTCAGGGTTCACAGGTGTAAAGCAATTTCCTCACGTTTGTGGTTTATTCTCAAAGCACAAACAATTGGGAAGAAGAAGAGTTCGGCTTTGGAAACTCCATTGAAACCTCATCTGACCACTCTGACTCAGTGTATATTTCTGCCTGTCATCTTTAAATGTGCAATCTCACTCCACATGGGGCTTGACATAGGCTATATTAATAAAAATAAAGGTTCCATAAGGAGGTTTTCGCAGTGATGCCATTGAAGAACCATTTTTGTTGCAACAAAGAACCATTAGTGAACAGTTCTTAAAAGAACCTTTTTTTTCTTAGTGTGAAGAACTTTTTAATAATCCAAAGAACCTTTTTCCACATAACCTTGTTGGTTCCATGGATATTAAAAGTTCTTTATGGTACCATCAATGCCCATAAAGAACCTTTATTTTTAAAGGGATAGTTTCTGTGAAAATTCTGTCAATCTGTGAATGTGCGAATAAAAGCCTAAATTCATTCTGTTCATCATATAAAGTGATCACGTCTCTTCAGAAAATCTGGACTAAACTGCCCAATTCATATGGATAAGTTTTATGATCTCTTTATGAACTTTTTGAAGCATCAAAGTGGTAGTTGCGTATAGCTGTAAATGGAGAGCCATAAATCTCTCAGATTTCATGAAAAAAATCTTCATTTGTGTTCTAAAGATGAATGAAAGTCCTACGGGATTGGTACGACATGAGGGTGACATTTTTGGGTGAACTATCCCTTTAAGAGTGAAGACTTCTTTACTCATTTCAATTTTGAAATACACTACTTATATTGGCATGAATGAGCAATTCATCTCTATATTCCTTTGTATTCTATACTCAACTCTTGTGCCATACACAAAACGATCTGTCTTACAACATGCTGGATATAAATAATTGAAAATGCTGGCAACACCCACACAGTGCTTCCCGAAAGGTCTGCATTGCTCAGAAACTGTTTGTTCCCGATATTTATCTGAAACAAAAGCAATGCTCTCAAAATCACATCCTTTGTTGACATTAATCCTGACATATTGCCAACTGTTTTGAAATTGAAATGGTTCGTCAAACGGCTGTTTTTTGGTGCGTCATGCAGTAGTCAGAGATTATTATGACCATCAGGAATGTCCCAGGAATATGGGAGAAAATTCAGATATAAATCATTGTATATTATATAATATAATATTATATTATATTATATTATATTATATTATATTATATTATATTATATTATATTATATTATATTATATTATATTATATTATATTATATTATATTAAATATAAATAGATAAATAGTTCAGCAACTTAAAAGCTATGACATTTCTCACTAGCAATGTAATAACGGCACTGTTCTTGAAGCAGATAAACTTACAGATTCGCTATTAGAAGAGGCGCTGCTGCCGAACACTGTTGAGAGACGCACAGACGGAGGTAATTCATACATGCTTAATTTCTTTCACTGCTATCAGTGGCTCAAGTCTCTGTCAAAAACCTGACAATGTCTTTAAATACAACATCTGAACAATGTATTTTATATTTTATATTATATTGAACAATTATATCATATTATTTTTAAGCATATAGGTTACTTCCCTGATTATGCATGAAAATAAAAATGATGTAATTATTTAGTTATATTTATTTTCCTTTATTTGCCTGTTTTAAATGTGTTTATAATATTAAATTTAATACTTATATTTAATGGCTTTTTAAGGTAAGCTAGTGATGCGTGTGATGTTCTAGCCTGTGGAGTTTAAATTATAATGTGATATTTGGCTAGTTTTGCGGTTAATAGAAAACTAGTCATTATGTATGATTAAAAATGCTTGTTGTGCATAACTGTAGTCATGTATTATTATGTATGATTAAAAATGCTTATTGTGCATAACTGTAGTCATGTATTATTAACAAAGTATTATTAAACAACCTGTTTTCTATAAGATCTCTCAATCCTCATTTCCTTAAACTGTCAAACTTGGCATTACATTATTTACTTTTCAGCCAGATGTGAGTCATTCCATAAAAACGACATAGTAAATTCCATACAGTGTATGACACAGGGATTTGTCTCATGGAGAGTATCCTTACATCAACTCAGTAATTCAATGAAACTACTACAATGGCCTTGTTGAACATAGAACTACTGGTTCAGCCCGCAAAACATGAAATGAAACTTTAATCTAATTGCACAAAGAACCAGCCATTGTTTGGAACTAGGGACAGCCACCAACAGTTTACCTGTTGAAAACTCTTCTGTTCTTTCCATCCAGTTTAATTCCTGTAACCCATACCTCTTTCTGTTTTCACCTAAGCTTGGAAATGAAAGTAGTTTGGATGATTGATAGATGCTAAACAGGACACACCACAAAGGTCATTATCATAATACAATACATGGTAGGCGATACATACAGAGACAGGAGATTAAGAAAACACCAACCTACATTCTACGATTCCCATTTTAGCGAATTATCAACATAAAAAGAATGTGCTTTAAATGAAATCGTTAAAATTGTGAAAGTGAAAGCTTGTTAGGTATAGGCACCATGCCAAGGGGAAAGGACATATTTCCTGTCTTTCGGACATTGACCATTATGTTGGAATGCAGAAATTATGGTCAAAGGTCTTTTGTGCAAATGTTTTTGTTTTCTTGGGATATTCCAAGCTCAAACAAAACACGACAACATGGTCAAACCCCTAACGTTTAGCATTAGATCTAACCGATGCCACTCTCAAGGGGATTTTTTTAAGGTGTAGAAGGTGAACCTGTCGAGTCACAATGACTAACAACTAATTTTGGTCTACCTGGGTATTTTGCCTTGTCTGAGTTGAAATGCCACTTTATCCATCTCATTTTAACGTAAGAGTGGGCGAAGTGTGAAAAGGCTTCTGGTGTCATTTTACTTCCAGTAAAATACTCACCTTGCCATTTCACTTCCAGTTATTTTACCGGTACAAATACAGTCCTTTATGCTGCATTACACTGTAAACTGATAATTTTTACAATAATAATAAACACACTGGTCTGTAGCACAAATAGCTTTACAGTTTATTGCACTTTGTTATTCTTGTTATTCCACAGCTATGCATACGACACACAGATTTACTTAGCCCTATCGCCTAACGATTACAGCCCCATTGACTCCCTGTGCCAATGCACTGATGAAGTCAACAGTTGGAGGTGCCAAAACATTCTTCAGTTAAACAAAGACAAAACTGAATTCATTGCATTTGGAAACAAAGATGAAGTTCTCAAGGTGAACGCATACCTTCACTCTAGGGGTCAAACAACTAAAAGTCAAGTCAGGAATCTTGGTGTGACACTAGAGTCAGACCTCAGTTTCAGTAGTCATGTCAAAGCAATAACTAAATCAGCATACTATCATCTGAAAAATATTGCAAGAATTAGATGCTTTGTTTCAAGACAAGACTTAGATAAACTTGTTCATGCTTTCATCACCAGCAGGGTGGATTATTGTAATGGACTCCTCACTGGCCTTCCCAAAAAGGCCTAAGACAGTTGCAGATCATACAGAACGCTGCCGCCAGGATCCTAAGCAGAACCAGAAAATATGAACATATCACACCAGTCCTCAGGTCTTTACACTGGCTCCCAGTTAAATTTAGGATTGATTTTAAAGTATTATTACTGGTATATAAATCATTCAATGGCCTAGGACCTCAATACATTGCAGATATGCTCACTGAATATGAACCCAACAGATCACTCAGATCACTAGGATCACATCAGCTGGAAATACCAAGGGTTCACTCAAAGCATGGCGAGTCTGCTTTTAGCTATTATGCCAGCCGCAGCTGGAACCAGCTTCCAGAGGAGATCAGACGTGCTCCTACAGTAGTCACATTCAAATCCAGACTCAAAACACATCTGTTTAGCTATGCATTTACTGAATGAGCACTGTGCCAATGTTCGTCCGACTGTTTGTACGGTATTTTTATTTTATTTTTTATTCTAAACTGTTTTAATTATTCTTATTTCTTTTGATTATTTTAATTTCTTCTATGTAAAGCACTTTGAATTACCATTGTGTATGAAATGTGCTATACAAATAAACTTGCCTTGCCTTGCCTTGCCTTCTAGCTATTTACGTAAAGCAAATAATGAATCGGAAGTCTTGCACATTCAAAGAAAATATTGTACTTGCATTGCAAAATAAGGTTAAAATCTATAGAGATATAAAAGACACAGTCATGGAAAGTCATGCTGAAAAAAATAGAGGCAAGGGATCTGTGAGAATGCCCATTATTCTGTCCATTAAAGGTGAAAAAGCCCTATATGCAATAGGGATGCAATATCAGTGAATGAAAGAGGCACTCATCTGTTGCTCGACAGGTTCAACTGCATGTGATGTTTACCTGTGCATGACACTAATTGCACAATTGTCTTATACCTAATGACCTTAGTGAAACCAGACAGGTGACAAATATAATCTAAGGCAACAGCAAACGCAAAACTGAAACTAAATAAGGCAGAGGTGTGTGGAGAATGGAAATGTACAAATTGTTCTCCTATCCAATTAGAAAACAGAAAAAAAGAGGCACTGTGAAAGAAACGCCAAAGTATATTTTTGACAGATGGTGGTGTGGAGAATGTGCCCTTAAAAACTGGAAAACAACCAGCTTTTAATTACCACATGCCTAAAAGAGGGATGAATGTCTCATTAGTGCAGAACAGGTTGACGGGACTCTGCTGACACCATTTACCACTGGCTCTAATTGCTGAAATTATTGAAGGCCTGTATGTGTTTCCTGTTCATGTGACTCTGTGCTGCTCTGTTGTCAAGAAAGGGACCAAATGTGTGAACTTTACTGAGACACATAATAATAATATATACTTCAGTAATTATGATATAAACAATCGGCCATCTTAGAATTTTACATTATGATGTAAACTTTTTTTGTGGCGTAGATGAAGGGAAGTGTGAAGGTGTTGGGAAAAAGTTAGAAAATGCATTTTCCTTCCGTGCAAATGCCTTTTCCTCTGACTCATGTAATCACGAAAAGCATTGTGAGAGGCAGGGAGCAAAACAGTTTCCAATGATTAAACATTTGGGGAAAATGGCTTATCTAATTTCCCTTCTCTTGAACACATGAATAGCAGAGGGGATTTACATGTTTTGTTTTACTGTCGTTTTGCTGTGGAACCAAATTTCCCTCAAGAAATTGCTAGTATATTTCACAAAGCAACAGCAAGTAGCACATTTAATTCAAAGTGAAATTCGGAAGTAGAAAGTAGTTCTCCAATAATCTTACAACGTGGCTACTGCAGACAAGAGGAGTTGGATCCAAGTGCAGTAAACATTTATTGAAACAGGATAACTGAAATAATACCAAACAACAATACCAAACCGAACAAGATAAATCCAGGCACATGAACAAGAAGCTACAACAAACGCACACGATACAACCATATATTGGCAACGCTAGACAAGGAACAAGAGAAACACTGGGGTAAAGGGAATACAAGGTTAACAAGATAACAGTGTTAACAGAGTGGCTAATTGTCATGGGAACACACAAGGTTAACCAAGGGAACTACTGTAACAGGCCACACTAATCAACATGAAAAACTGAACTACAACACATGGCACAAGACAGGAATTAGCACGAAAGTCCTCACACAAGACAGGGGAACACAGGCTGGGATCATGACAAATCTTTGTTTTATTTACAACTTCGATCATTTTTTACAATGTAGGATTGATTGATTGACTGATTTATATTTTATTAAATTTAGTTATCTAGCTATCTAACCTATAAATCATTTCTCAATGTATTAATCAGATCAATCAATCTCCGCCTTGCTTTTCAGAGCTGTCAAAACATGAAAATCCAGACACAAAAACCTTCTATGAGCAATATTACAATTAGACCTGTTTCTGTTTACATGTTGACATTTTGTTTCATGTTCTCCAGCAGGATTTAAGAACGATCCAAAGTGGATGTTGAGCTTCAATGGAAGCAAGAATATCTGAGCATCTGTACAAAGAGTAATAGAATTACTTTTCCCTTGAAAGAGCAAAGCAAGGGATTACTCTTAATTTTTCTGTCATTTAATTACAGTTACTTTTGATGGAATTGCATTAAATACTGTATAGACAATAGAGAAATTTAATAAAAAAAAATTGTGTATTTAACATCAAAATTTAATGTCTAATGTTAAATAGTTTTTAATGTAACCTTCTCCATTTAAATACTTTGGTCAGTTCAAGAATAATTTCTTAAATTGTATATTATTTGAAAGATTTAAAAGAGCAGTTCCATGTCTATCCTTGTAATGTTCAATTGGTCGAGGTTGATTTCAATTCAGTTAAATTCAATTCACATTTATTTGTAACGCTTTTCACAATACATATTGTTTCAAAGCACCTTTACAGAAAATGCATATTTCTACTTTCAATTGTGAGTAATCTGTTATCAGAGGTGACAGTGTCAAAGTAACGTCCATATGTCATAAATGTACAGTTCTAAGATAATACAAATCATGCAGATATATAACATCATGTATTCATTTAAGCAGTGAGCTCATTAAAGGTACAATATGTAAGAATTTTGTATCAAAATATCCAAAAACCACTTGTACAGTGTTATATATTTCTTTTAATTGTGTACTTACATTCTCCTAAATGTTTCCAAGAATTTGTACATTCAGAGAAATTCACAATTTTAAATGGTGCCCGTCCCTTGTCGCCTGTCAATGACGTAATATCCGCGTTATCCATGGATTCCGCTTGTACTGCCATAGTAACCATGGCGACAGACGTGGACAACGTAGTGCGTAACGTCTAGCGGCACGCTGTTTTTTTTTTCGTTCAAACATTATGGACCACGGCAAGCAGACTTTGGGCCAAAATGAGAAATAAAACGAGGATCAATATCAGCGTGGCGTTTTCGAGATGCCAAGAGTTTCACGTCCGCGACAAACTTCGACTTGACAGAGCTTCACGACTTGACAGAGACATCGTTCTTGCATATACTTTATTATACAGGTGAGCAAATGTACATAAAACGAATCAATGTTATATGATGAAATGATAAAATATGATCAGTATGTTATTCTAATGTTGATCTAGCTTACTGCTAGTCTCATACAGCCAACAAACTAACACTGAATAACATTATAACTTTCAACACACTCAAATGCAACTGACCTGTATGAGTTTGGTATGAAATGTCCTCATTCCTAATATCCGCGGGACTCACGTGTGGCGCTGATATCTGTCTCTCATTAGTAATCGTGCCCTGCTTCATACCACAGTCATGTTAAAAAACATGAATGTATTCACTCATCCATAAACATTATTAGATCCATCGGCATGACGACAAGTTCCATGATTCCGCTTATTCACTGCGTCATCAATCTATGCCTTTGTTAAATGAGGTTAGCGACCCCTAGTGGCGAAAAAAATGACATATTGTAGCTTTAAAGCAGTTATTACAAGTTGTGATCATAATGAATACAATATATGGAATATTTTGCAGTTGTGTATGTTGATTCAGAATTTGCATCATCTGAAGTCCTCGTAGGAGTTGACGTCATCTCTTCACAGGTGTTGGGGCATCTGAAGTCTTCGTAAGAGGCTGGATCCAAACTGGAGTTTGCGTAATCTTTAGCTACCTCTGGATGGGCATCCCGAGATAAAACAGAAAAGCAAATGGAAAATAATTAGCGTAGCTGATGTTCATAACATTTCAAGCAATAGACAGTCATGTGCTTTTGATCTGATATAACTGGAGTACAAGATTATGAGATGCATTATGTGAATGCTTGGTTTAAGAAATGTGTCATTCATCTAGATTTAAACTGGTTAGAGTGTGTCTGAGCTTTGAACATTATCAGGAAGGCTATTCCAGAGTTAAGGAGCCTAATGCGAAAAAGGTCTCCCTCCTTTAGTGGACTTAGATATCCTAGGTACTACCAAAAGTCCAAAAGTAAGAACTCTAGCATGCTGCATTTTGGACTAACCATAGCTTGTTTATTGAGGATGCAGGACAACCACCTAATGCATTACAATAATCCAGTCTAGAGGTCATGAATGCATGAACTAGCTTTTCAGCATCAGAAACAGATAGCATGTTCCGTAGCATAGCAATGTTTCTGAGGAAAAGGCTATTTTTGTAACATGAAATATGATTTTCAAAAGACAATTTGCTGTCTAATATAACAACCAGGTCTTTAACTAGAGGATGAAGTAACAGTACATCCTTCTAGATGCAAATTGTATTCTAAGAGATTCTGCGTACAGGTTTTTGGATGAATTAGTAATAGCTCAGTCTTATAGAAGAGAATTAATGGGTATCGAATGCAGCACTAGCAAGTAAACTAGTACTGAGATGCAGCATTGATCAGAAGCTAGAAGTCAGTCATTTGTAATTTTAACAAGCACAGTTTCTGTGCTATGAAGGGGCCTGAATCCTGTCATAAATGGAAGATTTAAAATGGGTCTGTAATTTGACAATTCATTTGGATCTAGTTGTGGTTTCTTAATAACGGCCAGCTTGAATGGTCTTGGCACCCAGAGCTCTTCTGCTACAGGTAACAACTCTAATTTAGTAATTTAGTGGGTAGCCTATTGGATAGGCCTATAAAAAAACATGTTGTTGGTTTTGATGCAATGATACGTTTATTTAGCTCTTCCTGTCCTATAGTTGTAAAGCACTGCAATTGTTCTTGAGGGGTGATAAATAATTGAGGCTGGATCATAAAACGTTGTCAAATTGTATTTCTAATGCTTTCAATTTTCTCAGTGAAGAAATTCATAAAGTCATTACTACTATATAAATGTTGAAATATTTAGTTCAGGAGTTTATTTGTTAATCTAGCCTTTGATTGTTTTAGTTATTTTTTATGAGTTTGTGGAGAAGCTCAGCCCTAGCTGCTTTTATAACGGGACATACTGTCTTTCCACACGATTCTAAACACCTCTAAATGAGTTTTTCCGCTCTAGGTTACGAGTTTCTCTCTTGAGAGTATAAGTATGGTTAATGAGGGACTTTATATGGGATTCAGAAGGTAATTAGTAATAAATAATGCAATACTTTTTAGAGAGAGTAATTAGTACAGTAATCTAATTAGGCTACTCTTGAAGATGTAGTAGCTAGTAATTAATTACTTTTGTATAATAACTTATGCAGTAGTGAAATTGTCATGGTGTGGTGCAGGCAGAAGAAGATGAAGGAGAATCAAAAGTTCCAATGCAAACTTTTTTTAACAATATAAATCATACGGTAGGCTACATCAAAGACAGGCAGAAGGTTCACACACACGAAATACGACGGAGATCGGACAAGGACTGACTGAATAGAATGGCACTAAATACAAACACAGATGAAGACTGATTAATGGAACACAGGTGATACAAATGACAATAATGACTAAACGGGTGACAAAACTGAACTGATAACGAGAGTAACCATAAAAATGAGGCGGGAAAACAGACCAAAGGAAGACGTGATTAAAGAAAACAAGACTCAGACAGAACACAACTGTGACAGAAATAGTGGGGAATGCAAGTTTTTATTATTATTATTAATTTAGCTGTAGTTTCTTTTTTTATTCTTTTTTTAATGCAGCCTCAGACTGTTTTGAATATAATATAATTGTTTGCGAAATTAGTTTTCTATTTCAGCTGAAATTGCAGAACAGTCATGAAACCAGTAAGCTGCTTTTCATTAAAATACCAGGGTTTCTTTTCTTTTGTCATGCAGGGGAAACGTTTGAAACAATCTGAAGCTCGCTCTTTTCTAGGCGTCCCTATTGTGTATTGTTTTGTTTATGTGAAAAAAACAAACGAAAATCCGCTGTTTTGAGGGGGAATTTCCAGTATCTTTACGCTGGTTTCTGTTATCAGATGCAAAAGAGCTCTAATAAGCCAAATTATTTTGTGAAGTAATGCCAACACAAACCACCGGCTTCAAAATGACTTAACTTCCTGTTTATTTTCCTGAGGATTTTTTTCCTCATTAAATCTCAAGATGTCAAGATTACACAAAATTATAGAAAATTAAAAAGAATTGAGGGGGATTCTCTAAACGGTTTGAGTGATGTCATTTCTACCGGAGTGATGAGTCAATGCATAAGGATTTGACAGGTGCGCATGTTTGAAAATCCTGCATATACAGTAGAGGAAAGGATGATGCATGTTGTCTGGAATCATACTTAGTTTTAACGGTTTTACTCTTGAAATTAGATGCTCACTGGGTTAAGTGCAATAGTCAGCCAACATTAGATTGACAGTAGATTGATACCCATACAGGAAAGCGTTCAATGATTTAGCGTAAGTATATACATAAATTGCAGTTTTGCTTTCAACTTAACAAAATAAACATCTTATTATAATCAAAACACGCAGCAGGAAAAGGTGTGCAGCACTTGTGCTTTTGGTTTCATTTTGTCAGCATTAGTAACGTCACTAAGATGTAGTAGCATTCTGGTCTGACCTCAAGTGATCTGACTCCTTTTTTATCATAGGCTACTAGACCTTTATCTGACTCAGATCTCCAATAATTTTCCCAAGCAATTTTCCCGTTCTTTTCTCGAGAGGGCAGACCTGCAATCATTTGAAATGATAACACTAACACCATAGTAATCCTTCCAGTATCAACACGGAGGGATGCCAGAATGAATTCGATACCAGAAATGCAATCTCACTTCAGAGACATCTGTAAGTAATATTTGACAAAACATGGATAACTGCAGGGCTGCCAACTCTCACGCATTGAGCGTGAGACTCACGCAATTGACACTTTTCACACGCTCTCACGCCACACATCCATTTTCTCACGCACAGAAATATTGCGGAGCAAAGAGGTACTTTTAATATTAAACTAATTCTCAGCTCTTAGATTCCGTCAATTTTATTACGAAATTCAGACAAAAATACGTTTGGCGCTTGTAAATGTGACGTGACAGATCGCTGAGCGCCTCAGTTCAAGTGCACGTGAACCGATCACCTGTTACTTTTTTATTTAAAGATGCAGTACAACTTACCGAAAGTATACATAATATCGACCAATTAGTGTTTTTCAACCACGGAAAGAGGTCAATATAACAGCAGGAGAACAATTATGTCACATAACCTTACATTTACCTCAGGAAAGCCATTTAATGACCATAGCATGTTAACTGAATAGAAAAAATAGCTAGAGAGGAGATTTTGCTGAGCACTATATTACATATTTATTATATTTTTACTTATGTCATTAAATAATTGTTATTATAACAAAAACAGCATTATATTTAATTTAATTTGTTATTTTTAACCTTTAATAATACCAGCAGATTGGGCCCTCTATGTTTACAGCATTAGGTGAGATTATTTTTTTTAAATAAAATTTAAAATAAACATGTATCCAAATGAGTCAATATTGAATCAAAATCGGAATCAAATCACAAGAATGGAATTGAAATCTTAATTTGTCAAGCAATAATAAAAACTGTATCCTACTAGTCATTGTACAATGTAAACATTGTAACATGTTGTCACTAAACTTCATAAAATTCTATTTAGTTACCAAATGTTTTGACAATCACAATTACACTTATTGTGATGCAATATTTGTTTTGCATACCCCACCAAAAGAAAATCTCACTCCAAGCTAAACTCAAAAGTTGGCAGCCTTGTAACTGAAATGTACGCGACACTGGTCTCAAGTCTCACGGAGGAGCTCCGGAAGGATAAAGGGAGGAGTGATGACAGTGGAAGATGAGAGAGGACCAGACAAAAAAGTTTTTTTATTTTAGGGCTGCTGCTTTTCTTTTTTGTTGTTGTTTATGTTTATGTTATTCTTAAAGTTTTTTGAATGTTCGCCAGTTCCCGCTTCCTCCTTCCCTGAGCCTATCAGTAACTGTGCCAGACAGCTGTTAATATATATTTCCAAATGCTTGCATTCTTTGAATTATTTTATTTTATTCATTAATTTCATTCATATGGACCTTGTGTTATGGATAAGCCTACACCTTTATCAAATTATATGGAATTATGTATCCTTTCCAAATCCTGTCTGTGTGGGTGTGCAAAAGATGAACATCTTTCCTGGCAGTCACATTTTTAAGATGCTATATTGTGTTCATCCAATAGAATAAAACACGGAGACGAACCCAATTTCACTATCAGTTTGTCTCAGGCTTATTTATCCACAGAGACACGTCTGTGATGGCTGTATCATTTCCTTGTTATTAATGTAGTATCATTGGACATTGCAAATGGGTATTTGCTTTTCAAAACACATGCAAATGTAGGCTATATACTTCTTTGCACACTGAAAATGTGAACC